>NW_027185505.1:1200000-1500000 GCF_040183065.1 Periplaneta americana
CATTTTGATAGGACTGATATTTAATGAGATAAATGAGTTTTAAAATTAAAATAACGCTATCTAAGACGGTGCAATGAATTAAGAACAAATGACTTCGTCTATAAGGGGCCTTGGACAACAACAATCGAAACAGGGGCCTTGGACATCAACAAACAATCGAAAGCTATTAAACATAGCCTACAGGGAATGTTTCTGTGTTTGTATGAAGTAATATCACAAGCTCGTAAATTAACTGATTTGTATAATTAGTTATTATTTCACCATTGGAAACTGTAGTTTCTCTAGATGGACATAATGCTATAATGTTATTACAGTAACGTCTGAGTAAATCGAGGACAGGTAAGATTAAAATAGCTTCTTATGCACAGAAAATTTGATAGGCTATTTTGTACATTCGTTTTCTGTATTTCTTAAAATAATATTTATGTACACGCATTTTAATCTCAGAGAATTAACGAACAACGAGAGTGTATTGATTTAGTATGCAGTAATAGTACTTTAGCTTGGCAATCCATTATTTTAATAATTCATATTTTAACTATGCTCAATTGAATCGTGTTAAAATACATAAAATATATATGCAATAAATGCAGTGCTAAAAAAAAATTGGGTAATATGCGAAGCAGATTATCTTGCGCTGTTGTAAAAGTTGTTCCATGGATCAGTCGTCCTATTTTAATTATGTAATTACTTTATATTTATTTCTAACAGGTGGAGCGGAGCGAACGGGTACGGCTAGCTAACAATAAGTGAGAACTTACAATACAACAACGACAACAACAACAACAGCTGATAATCTGAAAGGGAACATAGTAATTTGGGGTGAATTAAAATGCAGCTTCCATTCGTTTAAAATTTCTTTAAATTTTAACTAAATATTAATGTAGATATTACCTCTAAAGGTAAATGGGGGCATGTTTCACAACGCTAACAAATTACAAATTAACAATATACAATTAACAACGGAAATATTACATATGCTTGTTAACTGTGTTTCACAATGCAATCTTATTCACTTGTATGTTTTAACGAACTTTACAAAATCGGCGAAACAAACTTACAAATACGCATAATTGGTTGAACAAAATCGCCAACGACAGTTTACAAAAATCACTAAGGATCAGAGGTAAAGTAGCTGTAATTTTAGAACTATCGATGGACATGTTTATATTTTTTTATATATATTTTATTTAGATTTTGCTACATCGGCGACAACGGAGTTTCGCGGCATGCAATTGGTCGAGCATACCAATGCATTAATTAGCCTACGACTTAACTGACGAAAGTTAGCGCGAAATTCATTCAAATAATTGATAAATAATGGATTTGACCCACGTAGTTATATGCAGTTGATAGAGCAGCTAACATGTCCATCCATTAAAATCAACTTCGCTCTCTGCTGGTCCATCAGTATATTTTATTGTTTCATCCATAACCTCGCCAACATTAGGGAACCCAGCAGGAGGAGCATAAAAATCCTTTGCCCGAGTAAGCACATTCGGTGATCAATAACCCGCCTCGAGTTTTTTCAATCTTGTAACAACATCAACTACCATGTGTGAACTTTTGCACACTGTAATCTTATAAATTCCGTTCTTATCTGCTAACGCAGGGAACTGAGAGCTACTATGCAACCAATGCAGTTCTCGCTTTGTGGTTAGGGCACCACTTTTCCCTTTCAGATGTTGCATGTGATGTCCCATATCTTGTAGGAGAGATTACAGCGAAATGGGATTCGGAACGACTTCAGAATACTGCGTAAGTAATGCCGACATTGCATTATTAAGTGATTGGTTTTCGGTGCAAAGTTTTTCTTCTTTAAGTGCGAGTATTTATTAAATACGTTCCTCGTATATAAGAACTAACGCGGTATTCTGAAGTATAGCGCGGGATTCATTCGAAACCTTTCATTAATATTCGTACAATGATACGAACGTGGCCGGAAAATTCTACGTTAGGCCTAAATGCAAAATCTTCGTCTGAGTCGCTAGAACTACTCAATAACATCACAACTGCTTCAGTGTAATTCTTAATGGTACCCTGTTACTATAAAATTGATTTTATACATATGTGTTTATTTTTTTCATTCACAATTAGAAGCTATTTCAACAGGGCTACTGTAGAAAATGTGCTAACTTCACTAGTAAAGTTTAGTTTACACGTTTGTAAAATTACTCCTTCGTTGTGAAACAAACATATCACTTGTAAAGAGCGCAAAATTTCATTCGTAAAGATTTGATTTCCTTTGTACAGTCCACCTTTACAAACAAAGATTGTGAAACAGAAGTTTACAAACAGAGTTCACAATTTCCAAAGATTGTAAACTTTGTGAAACACCCCACTGGTGAATCAGCACGCCGAGCTCGATCGAAATACAACCAGTTACTATTATTTCCCTATCGTTTTTTGACATTTGATTCCGCGTCCTACCTCTTTCATTCGTTACTAACCAACAACGCCAATAGCAGAAGGTAACGCAAAAACAGTCACCGGTTCCCCGATGCATGGCTTTCTCTCTCAATGTCAACTGAGAGTTAAAAATATTCATTATAATATGCACTTTCCACTCACTCCTCAGAATGTCTTCTTTATTTTTATTTATTTATTTTTTAAGATATGTGAGCTACGTACTGTATGTCTGATGTTTTGCCATCGTACATTCAAATATTTATATTCACTGTACAGTACAGCGAACTGTTTATACTTACTGTACATGCTATAACTACTTCTCCCAACTCCGCTATTGCTATATTTCCTAAACTAAACGCTGATATTGAAATAACGCCTGGTCTGATAATGCAGTCTGTTTAAATTTCTACCGACCAAGTTCTGCCCTTCATCATGGGAAAACAACGAGCTTCTTTAAAGGATACAACTACTAGGACAGAGATATTTTCATTATGGAATTTGTACTACCCACTGAAATGTAGTAACTAATGGGATTTTAATTAGCCATATATGTACAGTATATTACATTCTTTACCTAAAATGTCTCTAACTTCTAGGGAGAGCGCGAGGTACGTTCACAATCCCCTGAATACATATTCCCTTCTTCGAGAAAACGCAGAGAAGTGAACCGTCTCATATGAATATGCTACCAGTCATAAGTTTCAATACGGAGCTGCAAGTACTTAAGAATTATCAATTACTCTACAATTATGCAGCGGCGTCATCATCCAAGCTATAGCTGGAATAGGGAAGGGAACATAATATCCCATAAGTCTTATTAGAACACGCTGGAAATAGTGACGTAAAAAAAAAAATCGCCAACGGCACGTGGTGTTCCCAAGCGGTCACCCATCCAAGTACTGACCACGCCCAATGTTGCTTGACTTCGGTGATCGGACGAGAACCGGTATTTTCAACATGGTATGGCCGTTGCCGATGAAACTGCGTAATCTGTAGGCACTTGAGGACGATGGGATTGGGGTGCACTCGATAAAACCTGCACTCGCTCACACACACACGTAAACTGCCTGCTTAGACTCTGTACCTAAATTACCAAGCTCGTTGGATGTCATTGGGATAGATGATAAATCTATCTATCAACGGCAGTTTGGTTACGTTTCAACGTCACACACTGCTGGATTGACACGGGATTAATAAAACAGCTAGTCGGCATTCTAAGTTAAGCCACAGGTGGATTGTTGTTCAACAGCGGAGCCTCCTTTCAACCACATGGTTGTGGAACTGTAGTCGGATTTTCGACATCATTTTCATGCCATACTACGGAACTTCACACAAACTTCAATTCACTTCTTGCACCGGCGGCTACTACGAATGGACTGAAGCTCGCTACTGACTAGGGGGGGGGGGACATTTGTCTCTTGATGGATTACGTGACAGATATATAAAGTATCAGTCGTATGTTATGAACCCGAGTTTCAATAAAGATAGATTACCCGTATGTCCACAGATTCTCAGTAGTGGCCTGCGGAAGGATTATGCCCGCGGTCGACAAGTTACCTTCTAAGTTGTTTTCCCTCAACAATTAATGCTGCCAAGTGAGTAGGAATGACACCGCGCTCTCATATAAGTCGTACGAAACTATTAAGGAAACGAATTTGCCTCGTGGATCCAAGTCTCCCATGGACTGCCTATAATGTATTATCTATCCTAGAAGTGTTATCGGGGTGATTATTTAAATTTTCACTCGGTGGGAACCGCTGTTGTTCTTCATTCATCTACTCTGTTATGAATAACTTGTGGCCCTTAAAAGGGCCGGTTGCTGATTCCCTAGCAAGCACTCCCGCTTACTTGGAACTAGTGTATTTTGTGACGGCCTTGGTCCCTTCACTGACGGCGTGCTTGGCCAGCTCACCGGGTAGCAGGAGACGGACGGCTGTCTGGATCTCCCGACTGGTGATGGTCGACCGCTTGTTGTAATGCGCGAGCCGCGAAGCTTCCGCGGCGATGCGCTCGAAGATGTCGTTAACGAAGCTGTTCATGATGCTCATAGCCTTTGAACTGATTCCCGTGTCTGGGTGAACTTGTTTCAGAACCTTGTAGATGTAAATGGCGTAGCTCTCCTTCCTCTTGCGCTTCTTCTTCTTATCGCCCTTCGAAATATTCTTCTGGGCCTTGCCGGCCTTCTTGGCAGCCTTTCCGGAAGCTTTGGGGGGCATGGTGCTCGTCTGATGATGAGCCCGGAGGGAGAAAAATATTTAAGTCGCAGGGACAATGCCGTACTGCCTTCCCAGTGCGAGCCAATAGAAACAGCGCAAACGTTTGTGACTTTACGATTGGTCCGCTGTCGATGGAGAAAGTACTCGTTTCACGCTTGCAGGTTTACCTGCGCGACCGAAATATGATTCCCGATTCTCAGGCGGGCTTCAGACCGGGAGTCCAGCCGACGGATCAGCTGATACGGGTACTTACCCCCATTGAGGAGGCCTACTCTAAACGACATTACTCAATCATGGTAGCGCTCGACGCCAGACGAGCCTTTGACACAGTATGGCTGGACGCCTTGCGATATAAATTAACAAACATGCAATTTCCGCACGAAATAACACGCTGGATCTCCAGCTTCCTGAATAACCGATCTGGCCAGGTCCGTCTTGGCAGACAAGATCTGTCCCGCACCTTCCAAATCGAAGCAGGAGTTCCCCAGGGCAGCGTGATTTCCCCCCTGCTCTATAACATATATGTATCTGACATCCCTCAACCCAACAACAATCAAGTGGGCCTGGCACAGTTTGCTGACGATGTTGCTTTCTGGGCCACCCATCCCCGCTTACGATCCGCCAGAGTACTAATAGACAACGCCCTGAGACAGTACACTGAGTGGGCCAACACCTGGAGAATTACCATCAACACCGAAAAAACCCAAACCTGTGTCTTCCGCCCCTCTTTAAAACCACGAATCACAAACAGACAACACATTACAATCGGACAAGCATTAATACCACTCCAACACAAAGTAACATATCTAGGCATTCCACTCACATCAAAACTCTCTTGGACTACAATAGCGCAAACAATATGGGACAAATACAACAAAGCTACTAAAGCAGTAAGCTACCTAAGCGGCATTAGACGACAAGGCTGCCACGCCAACACATTACTACACCTATATAAAGCACTGGTTCGATCCCAGTGCACCTACTCCTCCTACTTTCTATTGCAATCTTCACCCTCAACACAAAAGAAATTTGAGTCCCGTGAAAGGAAATTATTGCGCCAGATATTTCGACTACCCAAACATACCAGAAACGACACAGTATACATCCACACCAAAACGAAACCACTCTCCACACACCTAATCCGAACAGTCACTAAATACACACACTTCGCACTACGTCGCTCATACACACAACATATGTTTAACAATCCTCCACACACCAACAAGAACACAACCATTGAAAAACTCCTACAAGCCTATCAAGATCACTTCAATCCACAAAATAACCATTAAACTCTCCCCCTCTCTCTCCCTCTCTACAACACCCCTCGTCTCCCGGAGTCGGCTCATTCGCGCTCTGTCTCCCATAAATACCCCAAAAGAATGCCATCGTTGAGGAATGCACATACATGTCATAGACCAGAACCCGACACATACAATTAATAATCCACTTTCATCTACAACGAGAGGAAATCGAAATCAAATACCCCACCCACAACATAACGTACCAGCGAACATCTCTCCGACTGCTGGATAGCTGAAGTCAAAATGCCAACGCACAAACACAAGGATAACAACAATATAAACAAATTGTGACTGCCCTCACCACTGCTTAGTGATGCATGATAGCTATCGTTGAATAACTAAACAATAAATAAATACATTCAAAATTCACGCAAGCCCAGTAAATAATTTACATCACAAACAGTTCATGGTCACTCCTCAAATAACAACAAATCAAAACTTAAAATCTGCTTCTTAAATCTTCTTTCTTACTTTCTACCCACCTGTCTTCTTTCCACGTCTCAATCTCAATCTCATAAAAGCCCTAAATATCCAACATTCTAATAACACTGCACTCACAAGCACTCACGGTCGAAGAGGGCATTGTAATGTAAGACCCTAAAACGACCGCTGGCTCTGCCAGCAATCAACTCTGACATCGGGCGAGGCGTCGTTCTTGTAGTTAAACAGCTGCAAGTAGGAGTAGCATCATGTCGGGTCGTGGAAAGGGAGGCAAGGTGAAGGGAAAGTCAAAGTCTCGATCCAGCCGTGCTGGGTTGCAGTTCCCGGTAGGCCGTATCCACCGTCTTTTGCGTAAGGGCAATTACGCAGAGCGAGTTGGTGCCGGTGCGCCAGTCTACCTGGCCGCGGTGATGGAGTACCTGGCGGCCGAAGTTCTCGAGTTGGCTGGCAACGCAGCTCGTGACAACAAGAAGACTAGGATCATTCCTCGTCACTTACAGCTCGCCATTCGCAACGACGAGGAGCTGAACAAACTCCTGTCCGGCGTCACCATCGCCCAGGGTGGTGTGTTGCCCAACATCCAGGCGGTTCTCCTCCCGAAGAAAACCGAGAAGAAGGCTTAAGCCCCTTCTCCGTAAAACGGCCCTTTTAAGGGCCCCACTAACCTCACAAAAGTCAGAAATAGCCAGTATTGTTAATCCTCTCTCACGGCTTCGTAATGTAATTTCATTACGCGTGTCAACTTTCTCTCTCTCTCTATACCGGTGGGCTGATTTAATATCATCATTCTGTAATTTTGTGCTCTGAACGATGTCGTTGTCCCAGGTTCGCACTGAAGTACTTGAAACCGTTGTACATTTACTAGGCTATTGTGTGATAACACATTATACTGATGCATATAGAAAGGTTTCATTATTATTATATAATTTAACACAATACGAATTAAATTAGATGATGATGCCAAAGTACATAGTTGGCTTCGAAATTTATGTAATATATTTCTATCATATTAGAGTAATGGAGATTATCGTGAAAATAATCACAAGTCCCCTTCTTTGGTGCCCATCGTGGTTTTAGACATATACGTTTGAATATACTAGTTTACTTTACTACATACTACGAATGAAACTAATTTTGAATAAGAAATCGATAACTGGTGAACAACTTACGGCGTTATAATAGAGTTCCTAATGCGTTTGTTTGTTGGTGCACATATTGGCCGCACGCGCAGGAACCCCAATACTGAGATGATGACATGACCTTCTCGTAGGAATCGAAGGCTTTGACAATTTGCGTTCGAATTTCCCCTCTCTCTGTCGTTTCGTTCGAACCGAAATGACGCAAGCTATACGTGGAAGTTGTCTGACAGGACGAAGTCCTGTGTTCTGACATGCGATGTGTACCTCTTCTCCCCAGTGTTTACCACACTGGATTCCTATGACCTAAAAGTTGGCATTGCAAAAACGTGGTGATGTGATGTTCAGTATGTGTCAATCCCCTCGGTTCCTTGTTACGGTCTGGTGAGCATTGCCTACCTGCGTTGTCATATTACCCACCAATTCTTCGGACAGTGATTATTGACTTACAGAAGTTTACAGTAACAGGTAACATAATCCGAGGAGCAAGGCTTCACAGAGGAATCCGGTCTTTCCACTTGATATACCAAGCGTTGGGGTCAGACCCATTTGAAAAACGGAGAGGCATTTCTTACAACGTCTTTTGCTGATACTGAAGTGCCCCTACGAAATAAGTTCTGTTTTCCGCACTGGCCTGTTGAGCTAGTGGTCACACAGTAAAGGTGAATTAAATTAATCTCGACAACTACTGCCCTTTTTAGACGGATTTTATGGCCCTGAAAAGGGCCGTTTTGCCGACGGATTCGGCAGCAGACGTGTGTAGGCAGTCTAACCGCCGAACCCGTAGAGAGTCCTCCCCTGCCTCTTCAAGGCGTATACCACGTCCATGGCCGTGACTGTCTTCCGCTTCGCGTGCTCGGTGTATGTTACAGCGTCACGGATTACGTTCTCCAGAAAGACCTTGAGAACACCTCTCGTCTCCTCGTAGATGAGGCCGGAGATACGCTTTACGCCTCCACGTCGGGCGAGACGACGAATGGCCGGCTTCGTGATGCCCTGAATATTATCTCGGAGAACCTTCCTGTGGCGCTTCGCTCCACCTTTGCCAAGACCCTTGCCTCCCTTGCCGCGTCCAGTCATGTTGCTCGTGTGACGAAGGTTAAAAGTGATCTCGACGGCTTTTTTTTTTTTTTTTTTTTTTTTTTTTTTTTTTTTTTTTTTTTTTTTTTTTTTTTTTTTTTGGGGATTTAGTGAAGTGAATTTTTAATGGCAGGCAGAGTAACTATCTCATGCCCCCATGTTTTGATTGCTACCAGTGCACTTCATTAGAACCAGGTACCCAGCTTCGAAGCCGTTAGCCCTGTGAACTTACAATATATTTATGTTCCCCTATTGTCATAATTGAGGGTTGGTATCTAAGAAATTAGCAAGTTCTTTGTGATAGTAGAAGAGAAAGAGTGGGGGAAGGGAAGTGGTCCGTGGCCCATTTCTTTTAGGGCTCATCCCGACATTTGTCTTATTGCTCAAGGGAAACCACGGAAAAACCTAGAGCAGGATGAGATGTCGTGCTGACGACAAGCCAATTGGCTATAGTTTGGTCGGAATATGTTCGGGTGGGAGGTTTTAATTTAATCATTGTTAAAAATTCACATACATTAAAGGTCCATAAAAGTGTTAACAATTGGAACAGTGGATCTAAACTGCCAATAACGTGATGACCCTGAAACAGAGAAATAACATTATTAATGCATTAATAGCCTTGTCTGTGTGTGGAGTCAAGTGGTTATTTATTGTTCAAGTTGGTATTCGTCTTGTACGTTGTCGTTCCAAGCTAGAGGGTGGAGTACGCTCTTAGGTCTTTTATGTTTATCTAACGCAGGGTTGTAATTTCCTAATGAAGAAATTAGTGCGTTTGTGCTGCTGTACGACTTTGTGTACGTGCAGAAGGCTTGATTTGAGATAAATTCTTGAATTGTCGAAATTTCTAATTCTTCATGAATCAATCTAACAGGAGTTACTCTAGGAAGTCCTGTGATGAATCTTAAAATTTTGTTTTGGAAAAGTTGTAATTTTTTACGGACTGTAATAGGTGCATGTCCCCAAGCAGGACAAGCATATAGCATTACTGACCTGATTAATGTTTTATACAACGTTAGAGCTGTGTGTATGTTTAGATGTCTGCTTTTATTTAATATAGGATAAAGCTCCACCATTCTAGCATTGGCAAGTCTGAGTTTTTGTAGTACGTGTTCGGAGAAAGTGAGCCGTCTGTCCAGTGTTACTCCGAGATATTTTACTGAAGTTTTCCACTCGATTTGTGATCCATTTATGGCTAATTTTGTGTGATTTATGCCCGGTCTATTGAATTTATTTCTCCTGCTAAATAATATGGCTTGTGTTTTTGATATATTTAATTTAATTCTCCATCTGAGGAGCCATGGTTCAATGTCACGTAGGTGACCTTGTAGCCTATTAATGGCAACATTTGGCTTCCACGATGCAGTGAGAAATGCCGAATCATCCGCGTATAGCGCTAGAATGCTATTGTTGAAATTTTGATGAAAAGGTAGGTCATTAATATAAATTTGGAAAAGTATCGGTGCCAGAATGCTGCCCTGAGGCACTCCTGCGTTAATACCTCGCGACGTGGAGAGCACGTCGTTCAGTTTAACCTGGAACGTTCTGCCCCGAATATAATTGTCCAACAGCTTAACTAGGCGGCAATTTAAATTGTTGTTAATTAATTTATGAATCAAGCCCGCATGCCAAACTCTGTCAAAGGCTTGTGTGTAATCTAGGAATATAGCCGCTACTGTTCGATTTAAATTAAATGCAGTGGTAATGAATTCCGTTGTGCGCAGCAATTGCTGTGTGCACGAGTGACCTGAACGGAATCCAAACTGTTCGTTTCGGATTAGATCATTGTTTCCGATCTCGGATTTCAATCTTTTTTGTATGATCTTTTCCGCAACTTTACCTAGAACATTTAGTAGACTAATGGGTCGATAATTACATGGATCACATTTATTCTTTCCTGGCTTAGGAATTTGAATAATATGCGAGTTTTTCCAAATTTTAGGAAAATAGCCTATCCGAAAGATAGCGTTTATGATACTTGTAAGCAGTTGATACGATTTATGTGATAATTGTTTCAGTACTTCAGCCTGTATGCCATCGGGGCCAGGGGCTTTTTTATTTGGCAAGTGTCTAATTTGCCATTTTATCTCGTGAACACTAGCAGGACGGATCAGTGGTGCGTCGTTATTGTTGATGTCCACGTTTTGTAGGTAAGTAGTTGTGTCTTGTGTTATTCTGTCATGTATTTGTCTGTCATATAAGTCACCGTGTGGATGGAAGGAGTTCTCGAGGACTTCCGCGAAAATAGTTGCCTTCTCCTCTGGACTATTGTACGTTGTCCCATTGTGCTGGATGGGAGGGATGTCACTATATGGCTTAGTGAAAAACTTTGTAATTTTCCACACTTCGCTCATATTGTCGGTATCTAATTTACTGAGTTTTTGAGTCCAGGCTTGGATAATCTGATCGTTTATTTTCTGAGAAATTTCCCTTTTTAAACGATTTATCCTTGGTCTTAGGCGAGGGTCCCGCGTTCTTTGCCAGGCACGTCGACAGTCATTTCTTTCCCTTATTAATTTTAAAGTATCCTGTGGAAGTTCTAATTTCCCCGGAGTAATAGTTTTCGTTGGAATTACCGACATAGATTCCTGTATAGCATTCGTTAGCGTTTTAGCAGCTTCTTCGATCTCAACAGATGATGTAGGAACCACGTCATCTGTGAGAGCGTCCAACTTATCTCGAAAGAGTTCCCAGTCGGCTGCTTTGTAGAGTAGCACAGTTTTTGGAGGGGATAATTGTAGTTGCGCTCGAAACGTAATGATAACAGGTTTATGATCTGAGTTTGCTAACGAGTCATGTACCGAAAGTTTGGTATGAAAATTTATGTTTTTGAGAAGTGCAATATCTAAAATGTCTGGCTGATGGTTAGCAATGTCTGGGATGTGTGTGGGTGTACTCGGGGCAGAAACAACATAGTCACTCCCAAGGGAGTGGCGATAAAGCTTATTGCCGTCCGAGTTGCCCACACGACAGCCCCACACTGTGTGTTTTGAGTTTAGGTCTCCGCCGACTACCATCTTTCGTCCAGTATCCATGAGGATGTCTAAGTCCCTAACCTTGAGTGATTGGGGAGGGCAATATACAGCTACAAACGTCACAGGTTCATTTAAGATCTGTAAAGTTATAGCGGTGGCTTCCAATTTTTCTAGTTGAGGGAGCAGTTGCTCATAGTGAGGAATTCCTCTTTGAATTAGTATGGCAGTGCCCCCTCCCCTGACTGCCGCGTCCTGTCCCGGATCGATTGAACGATCCGTACGGTAAACTTTGTAATTTGTAATTCTAAACTTATCGGAAGGGCGGAGATGAGTTTCCGATATGAGCGCAATTTTTATATCTTTAGTTTCTAAATAATGCCTAAGCTCGTTTTTATTTGCGCGTAGTCCTCGAGCGTTCCATATTAGGACGCGAAAATCACCATGGCGATCTCCTCGCGTTCCTTCTTCCACCGGCAGGTCTACGTGGTCTCGTCGGTGTGGCTATAGCCCTACTGATCGTCTGGGCTGCTTGGAAAAGGTAAGGATTTTCCCCCAGATACGCGCTCATTTGTTTCAATATCTGAAACATGAGAGACAGCGTAAACTGAGGGTCCCAAGTGGCTGCCTGCTGTTTGAAAGCATTCGCCCACTCTCGGTTTGTTTGAGGGAGGTTTGGGCGAGGTGCTGGCGGGGCGGTCGCAACCTGGCTAAAAGTTCGCCCGCTCTCATTGGGTCGCCTATAGTCAGCAGACGTACCCGGTTGAGAGGTGAGTATGAACACCTCTTTTTCAGCAGATGTCTCTTTAGCTGCTGGTTTGGTGGCAGTAAGGGGAACTTTGCTAGTAGCAACTACAGCGCGTTTTCCCTTCTTACCTTTGTTCCCGGCAACCTGCCATTCGCCTTCTGAGGGCGCTGCAGGAACTTGCCGGGAGGGAGCAGGTTCTGGATCTGCGACCTGTGAGGGAAGCAGTACTGGAAAATTATCCAGGTTGTTAACTGGAGCAGGGGGGGGAGGGGGAATTCGAGCAGAACCGGCAGTCTGACTCGTTATGCCAAGCCTTCTCTGGTGCAGATTTTTATAGGCTACATATTCCCTGCAACCTCTATATGTTGCAGGGTGTTCGCCCTGACAATTTACACACAAACGTGTGTAGTGCGCCGGCATCATGCACGCAGATGTTACGTGCTGTTACGTGATCTCGACGGCTCAAGCTCAAAGTTGTTTGCCCAAAGGGCAACCTGTTTTAGGGTCTTACATATGCCCTCTTCAGGTTACGGTGTTTTGTCTGTAGCGACAGTTGAGTTGTGGTCCCGGCTAGGCTTCGCTCGTTGGACTCTCTACGGGTCAGCGTCTTCTCCGCTCACACCAGGCTGCTGCGTTGGCCTTGGATGCTGTTATCTTGCAGATTTATGTGGCTGGATGAAGCTGTTGTCTGTGTTGGTTGTGGTTTACTTTTGTCGCGCGGCCCTATGAAGGGCCGCTGTTGGTTGTTTGTCTGTGGTTGGTCGTGTCACGTTTCAGTGGTGCTAGTGATAGTTGTAGTTTGTTACCCACAAAGTGGTGAGCAACTTGTCTGCGTAAGAGCCGTCTTGCTGTCTGGTTAGCTGTTGCTAAAGTCGTTCGTCTTGTCTTGGGTTGGGCGTCTGTCGTGAGGAGTGAAATTGTGAACATCACAATTTCATCTCGCAGTCTGTTGATCTGTTGGTCGATGTAGCTTTCTATTTTCTGCATTGCAGAATTTAGAGCTGCTGCTACGATTTGTTCGGTGTTAGTCTGTGTCGGTTCCGTTGTTGGTTCTGTCGTGTCGGTCATTGTCGGGTTTACCGCACTGGCGTACGATATTCCAGGTCTTGGTTCGGGAAGTTGGATTGGACTGGATTGTGAGGGTTTAGGAATTGGTGGAGGGATCTGTTGGGGTGTTTGAACTGGGATGTGGGTTGGAGTTTGTTGGGTTGGGTTATGTCGGGGGTAGTTTGGACAGCGTGCTTGGCCCGTATAGTGGGTATCGCTCTTGCAGCTGGCGCAGAACTTGACTTGGTTGTCTGGTGGGTGTTTGCAGTGGACGGGATTTTTTCCGCAAGTGAAACACGTCTTGTCGTTTCGGCAGTCGGTTTTGTTATGTCCATACTGGGCGCAGTTCTGACACGGTCTGTGGAATACTGTCTCGTGGGCTGGCTCGACTTTGTAATTACGTCCGGCTATGTTGATTCCACATAGAAGTTGGTCGGCTGTGGTCACGTCTTGTACTATGAGTCGAACCATCTGCGTCGGCTGGTTAGTCTGGGCGGAAGTTATTCTAGAGGTGCGCTTGATTCCAGGGAACTTTTCCCGTAGAATCTGCAACAATTCGTCCTCCGGGATCTGGGTGCCGACATTCTTCATGACGACACTGATCTCTCGGTTTCGTGGAAGTCTTTGTCCTTGGTGAGTTGGTGTATGGACGATGAAAAGTTGTGCGGACGGTCCAAAAGTTGTGGCCGGTATGGCTTTAACAAATCGTTCCGCCTCGTCAATCGTCGGGAAGGTGAGTGTCGTCGTTCCTGTAGAGTAGGCCCAGTATTGTCTCGGAGTTTCCATGTTTAAGTTGTTCTGTCTTATAAGCTTCTGGATGAACAGTGGGTTATTGTTGTCAGTCGTGTGTCTAGTGATTTTCACAGTCGTTCTGCTCTTGAGTCGTTCACTTGCGGCTGTGGTGTCTCGGTCTGGTGGTGGTGTGGGTGCAAGGGAATTCTGGGGAGCAGGTTGTGGGCTGGGCGTGACCTTCTCGGCTGCCGTGGTCGAACCGGCGCTCGCGGTTGGTCGAGTCTTCTTCTTGCGCCGTGACTTGGCGTTCTGCCAGTCTTGGTCTACCTCTCCTTCGGATTCATTTGAACCTTCAGAAGAGGCAGATTCACTCGTGGTGTAAAAGTACGAGTCCTGAATGTGTTGCAGTGGAGGGGTTTCGGGTCTGGTGGTTTCAGAGGAAGGACCTTCTGAGGGCCGGTCGGGTTTAACGGATCGGGATGGTGCTGGAGGGTCAGTCGGTAGCGTCCAAGGTCCTTGTAGAGTTGCGGTCGGTGGCGCAATGTAGCGGGCTTTCTTCCCGAATTGCTTTGGGTCGGGTCTCGTAGCTTTCTGTAGTTTGAGTCGTGTCGAGAATGTGAACACTCTCGTTCTTGGTCCAAGTGTCAATGTGTCGGCTCGATGAGGAGGTTGGAGCGTCGCTAGTAAGTCTGGGTCAGCGTCTTCGACCATTACTGATCGGTTCGCTCTTTCAGACGGCCAGTTTTTTAGTTCGGTCCACGGGTCTAGTGTTGTCAATTTAGTCTGTAGCGTAGTGGTCTCATGGGAGTCAGTTGTAGGTTGGTCGAGTGTAGTCACAGTCGTGGTAGAGTGAGTCTTCTTTTTCTTCTTTCCCTTCTTCGTAGTTGTCGGAACGATGAAAAGTTGCCCGCCGTGATCGTCCGTGACGACTGCTGCGTCAGGTGGTTGTCGCGGCGGTCCGCGCCCGCCGCTGCTGGTGCTCATCTCAAGGCCAACCGGCGATGCTGTGACGCGAAGTTCTCGGAGATGCAGTGGAGCCTCTGTTGTACGTCTCTGTACCTCGTCCGTCGGCAGAATGTCTCTCCTCTCTGGGTCATTTTTTGGTTTATATACTAAAACCCGCGGACCAATCACATTACGGAAGGGGCGTGGCTTCTCAACGGGCGAAGACATAAATACCCCTCTTGGGGGCAGCGGGGGCGACTGTATTGCGTCAACTTGGGTTGCGAGGACTAAGGAGTAAGCGATGGCACGTACGAAGCAAACTGCGCGTAAGTCCACGGGAGGCAAGGCTCCACGAAAGCAGCTGGCAACGAAGGCCGCTAGGAAGAGCGCACCGGCTACTGGAGGCGTGAAGAAACCCCATCGATACCGCCCTGGTACAGTTGCTCTTCGCGAGATCCGTCGTTACCAGAAGAGCACCGAGCTCCTCATCCGCAAGCTGCCTTTCCAGCGCTTGGTGCGTGAAATCGCTCAGGATTTCAAAACCGACCTCCGTTTCCAGAGCTCAGCCGTAATGGCCTTGCAGGAGGCAAGCGAGGCATACCTCGTCGGTCTCTTCGAGGATACCAACCTTTGCGCCATCCACGCCAAGCGCGTGACCATTATGCCCAAGGATATTCAGCTGGCTAGGCGCATCCGCGGCGAGAGGGCTTGAATTAACAAAGGTACTCCTGCCCGCAAAAAGGCCCTTTTCAGGGCCACTAGTTATTTCTCGGAAGAGCCGGTTGTACCGTACTCCAGGTCTCGTTCCTACTACCCTCAGTTCAAGGTCACCTCAATAATATAAATGGTTTCTCCCTTTCCATTCCTCACCGTATCAGCATTTTCCCACAGCCTGTTTGACAAATATCGCAATGTATCCTATAGGTTAATAAACAATTTTTTAATAGAACGATGGATAACAAAGTTTCTTAGGAAAATTAAAAAAAAATTTCACAGTTCTATAATATTGCACATTATATATATTTACCAAATTAAGGGTTAACGCCGCCGGGACGAGTGATCCTCCGTCCGACCGATCACAAGCGCCAAGGCTCAAAGTGGTCCAGAAAGCAAATCTAGCTGGACTAAAAATGTGACATATTTCCATGAAACTTCGCACTATAGTCACTACTGTATAAGAGGAGAAACTACCCCTTTATAGACGATGCGTTTTGACAAAAATTAGTGACTTGTCTCATATATAATATATTGTTTTAATGAAACTTTACACAGTACTTACATGTAGCTCGTTTATACTATATTGGATACAAAATGTGATTATGATTGTATAAGAGTAGCTACTTGTCTCCTATCTAACATTTTTTACTTTCACGAAACTATAACTGTGACTCATTATTTTCGATAGTACAGACGTGGTCTGCTTAGGAAAGGACAAGCGGAAGACTGTGACCTTTGTGACCTCGGGTGGGTATTACGATAACATTTATAACCGTCACCCTGATAAGCATCCGAGCAGCTTATTTCAAAAAGGAGTTTGAATACAAACAATTCCTTCAATCTACTACGATTATTACAATAACTGATTTCATTAATCTCCTCTCTTCTTTAGCAAAATATAAATTACCTTCAATTGGTCGATTCAGCAAACTTGTTCATAAAACTTATCGCTATTGCGTCACGTTTCGCAATTTTTCTAAAGTAAAAACAAAAACACGAACAAACGCCTACTCCTTTAACCTCATCGCTCTCTTATCTCTAGAATCCCGGGGGGTTGAGAACCTGAATTCTCTGTGGTGTGAAACAAAGCAACCCGCAGGAGCAATGACACGTTCAATTGTCCTAATAATAGAAAAAAAATTACACGTCATTTAGTGTATTCAGAACATTTTTACAGGACCGTGTAGGATATTCACTCTCCTGTCGAATAGTTTCGGCGGCTGGTAGGCGATACGCATTAATTAAAATAATACTTGCGTACCTTGTTCAGGACAGTGACTGTGCTACTTTCTTTCTTTCTTTCTTTCTTTCTTTCTTTCTTTCTTTCTTTCTTTCCTTTATTTGTAGCTTATTGATGACACCAGATGCCATAACGGAAATGCCGTGATGGTATGTTTGTTTAATATTCAAAATCAAGTGACAGACGCTATTTGACTTTGCGGTGGAGGGGATAGGGACCTGATCTCGGATGTTCCGAGAGATGCCGGCGCACAGTTGTCCAGAACGCAAAACTATGTAAGAAAATCAACTTCATCATAACCGAAGTTTAAGTAATATCTAGGCTTAAACAAAAGCTAGGCATTGTGCACAACAGCATACAAAACATCAATATCAGTAAGAGGTGGGACAAAACATGAGTTTTTTTTTTAAAGTCACGCTCTTCAGTTGATTTTTGTTCGTGGGGTCAGTGGCTGTTTTATACTGTTAAACCTTCCCTTATGGAGGTCATAGGACAAGATGTGTACTTTCATTTAATACGCGAAAAGCAATCTATAATACGTTAGCATTCATTTAATTGGCACGTTTACTGAGATTTGTGCAACTAGTTTTTTTTTTTTTTTTTTTTTTTACGACATATTTAACAGGCTGTGCATTACAAGTAAACCTGAGTTAACTTTCAATTCTTCTACCCACACATTAATCAAATATTAAACTCTATACGGCTTAAAATTTAGCTGCTACATCCTGCAAACTTAGATGTTATATTCATCTCTTGGTGGCGCTTTACGAATTCGACAGCAGCCACTTTTCAGAGTCTGGATGAAGGAGCTTAATTTCTCCAAGAAAAATTCAACACTTCTTGAACATATAATGAACAACTAAATTATGGAGTATATCCATGAATCTAGCATTTTGTTACCAACTGCGAAAAATATGGCAGGCTAGTCATCTTTTAGGAGCATAATTTCTATTAAAACATTAAAAATTATCAGAAAAACTAATTTTTCCCTAATTCCCTAATTACACGAGCATAATTCGTTTTTGCATAGATGCGTATAAAATTTCATGGAAATATGTTACATAGGGGAGAAATTATTAACTCTGTATAAATGTAGCCTCTAAACACAAGAAGTAGATTCCCATATAAAAACCATTATCTGAATTTATGCTACCTGTAACTATACTGTGTGAAATATAATGTAAATATTTCAGTTAAGATAGAAATTATTAATTTAGTCTATAAAGCACTTCCGATACAACTCTTCACACAATAATAATAATAATAATAATAATAATAATAATAATAATAATAATAATAATAATAATAATAATAATAAATAATTCTGAGCTTCAGTGCAAGAACTCTTTAACCCTCACACAGCTTGTTCTGAGAAAAATCAGTATTAAAGAAATTTATACACATTAAACAAATTGTAATGCTATATGTTGTCATGTCTCTTCTATCCCTCACGTGGAAACTTAGGCTTACACAGCAGCAAGAATAAGATAACAACGTTATTATCATCTGTCCTTTTATGGCTATACAGTTTTTGCAGTGAACTACAGAATTATTAACTATTATTATTACAGACCTGTTATTTTTTTCACTTTTTTCACACACACACACACACACACACACACACACACACACACACACACACACATCTATTATACTAAACATAAACCCACAAGAGAAAACAATACTTGTATTAACTGTAAACATTTTTCTTCCTTTCTTTATTTTTAGCAGAATCCTCCATTTCACCCTTTATCTCACTAGATGCGCTTCCCGCAGACATTCTTCATTATATGTTTCACACACCACTTCGTAACACTTGCAGCGGTTGACTTTTGTTTTCTTGTCTTTTTCTCTAGGGTATATTGTACATAGTGCTCGGTATCGGTGCTCGTTCACGTGATATTTTACCTTTGTTTTTCTTGCTAACTCCTGCCAATTTTTCTGATATTTCCCGTAGTTGATTGGTCAAGTACTGCGGATTGATTCCCGGTTATAACAAACACACCTACACTACATTCCAATGATTTCTGACTCGTTACTGCACATTTTAGAAACACTGTACGAAAGCACACACAGTCTCTCGTAAATCAACAGGTTACAACAGAGACTTACACTTGCAAACGCGTGGGGATTTCAGAAAATTTCTTACTATTTCAGTACCTTTAACTGTACAACAGATTTTGTTTTCTCGAAAAAGAAAGGTCAACGTTACTATTGACAAAAGACAGAAACGTACGATTACAATACCTTTATTTTAAACAATCTTAGAGGTGGTCTGGGAATTCCTAAACTCACCACGCGACTACTTAACCCTAGACAGGTAATCATCACTGTACTCATGTTAAAGGTAAGCATTCGTAATTTTTACTACTCACATTTTAATTAACTGAAATCAACTCAATATCACACATTTAACAACTTTTACACATTTCGTAGCCATTAGTGTTCATTTAATTTTAAGTTTGTCATAAAGTCTTTACGTTCATGTTATTGTCCTATTTACAATTAGTGCAAACAACAGCGCGATGTTCTCTGCAGAACCCCTTTTTGCAAAGTCCACAAAATGTTGTCATCATTCTCCTCTTCTTTGCAGGACATTTATAGCAAACAGTACGTTCACCATCTGGCTGCATTACCTGGCATTGTTGTTGCACAGCAATGTTCAGATGTTCTTCAATTGTTGCCCGCAGAGATCGGTGTAAAGTAGGACGTGCAAAGCGGTGCTGCATCCACGGTTTTGTCAGCTCTTCACACAATTGGAAAATGAATTGTTTTCTTGATATTGTTTTCTGAGTTCTTCTAACTATAAATTATCCATGAATTTATACTTGCAATATTTAGCATGTTGTAAAATATTGCTAGTGGCCAGCGCCTCGTCTTTCTATTGCAGGAAAGATTGTGGCACATTTGACATAGTGTATCTACACCACCTTTAGTCCCATTGTAAATAATAATAATAATAATAATAATAATAATAATAATAATAATAATAATAATAATAATAATAATAATAATAATAATAATAATAAAGGCTTTACATATAACGTGTTGCTTACTGTTGTCATTGCAGTCCACGTCGGTGGGGGTGGGGGGGTTTCTTTCTCCTCCTCCTTCCTCTAGAAAGAGCAGTTACCAGGGTCTAAGGAAGTGAATGCCCTTTTCTTTCTGGGCTCATCCCTACATTTGTCTTAGCTCCTTAGGGAAAACCACGGAAAACCCTCAGGCTTGCGAATAGACTGAATGAATGAGAGGAGAAACTTTAAAGGTACGTGAAAACACGTCCATGCAAGGGAGTTGGGACTGTGAAAAATTGAATATGTGAAATCCAAGACTGTATTTGCCAGGCGAGCAAAGAAGAAGAAGAAGAAGAAAGGCTTACGTATGACGTGTGGCTTACTGTTGTCATTGCAGTCCGCGTCGGCCAGCGGTGGGAGGGGGGGGGTCAATATACCTGCACATATCAGTTCAAATTATAAAAACCTCTTAATGCTACTGCGGTACTATTCCATTGCCGAACACAATATGAAGAAATTAGCAGATCCCTGAACTGAACTCTTATTACTCTGAAATTACCGCGCAGTACAATTATAGCTATGACGCATTGCAAGCGTTAGTCACCATATCGATTTGCTAAGCAAATTTTATCCCTTTAGAGCATGTCCCCCCCCCTCCTCCTCCATATCAGCCAACAACATACTGGATGAAGAAGACTCCTGCAAAAGGGACGAATTAAGATTTAATTTTATTTTAATGATAGACTAACATTGCAAAGTTCCAAAATAATTTTTTGCATTCCTTCATTACACTAGTCGTACAAAATTGCGGTCGTATCTCGTACTATCTATACTAATAATAAATCTGTAGCCGAAATTTTTCTGGTAAGTTTCGATTTTCCAAAAGTAATTGGTCCTAACATATATAATTAACCACCCTGAAACCGAAAATCGCATTTTTGAAAATTTTGTTTGTATGTCTGTCTGTATGTTTGTTACCTTTTCACGCGATAATGGCTGAACCGATTTATATGAAAACTGGAATATAAATTAAGTTTGTTGTAACTTAGATTTTAGGCTATATGGCATTCGAAATACTTTATTTAAAAGGGGGGTTATAAGGGGGCCTTAATTAAATAAATCGAAATATCTCGCTTATTATTGATATTTGAGAAAAAATGTTACATAACAGATGTTCCTTTAAAAATGATTTCCGTTAAGTTTTATTTTTTTACAACATTTTGATAGGACTGATATTTAATGAGATAAATGAGTTTTAAAATTAAAATAACGCTATCTAAGACGGTGCAATGAATTAAGAACAAATGACTTCGTCTATAAGGGGCCTTGGACAACAACAATCGAAACAGGGGCCTTGGACATCAACAAACAATCGAAAGCTATTAAACATAGCCTACAGGGAATGTTTCTGTGTTTGTATGAAGTAATATCACAAGCTCGTAAATTAACTGATTTGTATAATTAGTTATTATTTCACCATTGGAAACTGTAGTTTCTCTAGATGGACATAATGCTATAATGTTATTACAGTAACGTCTGAGTAAATCGAGGACAGGTAAGATTAAAATAGCTTCTTATGCACAGAAAATTTGATAGGCTATTTTGTACATTCGTTTTCTGTATTTCTTAAAATAATATTTATGTACACGCATTTTAATCTCAGAGAATTAACGAACAACGAGAGTGTATTGATTTAGTATGCAGTAATAGTACTTTAGCTTGGCAATCCATTATTTTAATAATTCATATTTTAACTATGCTCAATTGAATCGTGTTAAAATACATAAAATATATATGCAATAAATGCAGTGCTAAAAAAAAATTGGGTAATATGCGAAGCAGATTATCTTGCGCTGTTGTAAAAGTTGTTCCATGGATCAGTCGTCCTATTTTAATTATGTAATTACTTTATATTTATTTCTAACAGGTGGAGCGGAGCGAACGGGTACGGCTAGCTAACAATAAGTGAGAACTTACAATACAACAACGACAACAACAACAACAGCTGATAATCTGAAAGGGAACATAGTAATTTGGGGTGAATTAAAATGCAGCTTCCATTCGTTTAAAATTTCTTTAAATTTTAACTAAATATTAATGTAGATATTACCTCTAAAGGTAAATGGGGGCATGTTTCACAACGCTAACAAATTACAAATTAACAATATACAATTAACAACGGAAATATTACATATGCTTGTTAACTGTGTTTCACAATGCAATCTTATTCACTTGTATGTTTTAACGAACTTTACAAAATCGGCGAAACAAACTTACAAATACGCATAATTGGTTGAACAAAATCGCCAACGACAGTTTACAAAAATCACTAAGGATCAGAGGTAAAGTAGCTGTAATTTTAGAACTATCGATGGACATGTTTATATTTTTTTATATATATTTTATTTAGATTTTGCTACATCGGCGACAACGGAGTTTCGCGGCATGCAATTGGTCGAGCATACCAATGCATTAATTAGCCTACGACTTAACTGACGAAAGTTAGCGCGAAATTCATTCAAATAATTGATAAATAATGGATTTGACCCACGTAGTTATATGCAGTTGATAGAGCAGCTAACATGTCCATCCATTAAAATCAACTTCGCTCTCTGCTGGTCCATCAGTATATTTTATTGTTTCATCCATAACCTCGCCAACATTAGGGAACCCAGCAGGAGGAGCATAAAAATCCTTTGCCCGAGTAAGCACATTCGGTGATCAATAACCCGCCTCGAGTTTTTTCAATCTTGTAACAACATCAACTACCATGTGTGAACTTTTGCACACTGTAATCTTATAAATTCCGTTCTTATCTGCTAACGCAGGGAACTGAGAGCTACTATGCAACCAATGCAGTTCTCGCTTTGTGGTTAGGGCACCACTTTTCCCTTTCAGATGTTGCATGTGATGTCCCATATCTTGTAGGAGAGATTACAGCGAAATGGGATTCGGAACGACTTCAGAATACTGCGTAAGTAATGCCGACATTGCATTATTAAGTGATTGGTTTTCGGTGCAAAGTTTTTCTTCTTTAAGTGCGAGTATTTATTAAATACGTTCCTCGTATATAAGAACTAACGCGGTATTCTGAAGTATAGCGCGGGATTCATTCGAAACCTTTCATTAATATTCGTACAATGATACGAACGTGGCCGGAAAATTCTACGTTAGGCCTAAATGCAAAATCTTCGTCTGAGTCGCTAGAACTACTCAATAACATCACAACTGCTTCAGTGTAATTCTTAATGGTACCCTGTTACTATAAAATTGATTTTATACATATGTGTTTATTTTTTTCATTCACAATTAGAAGCTATTTCAACAGGGCTACTGTAGAAAATGTGCTAACTTCACTAGTAAAGTTTAGTTTACACGTTTGTAAAATTACTCCTTCGTTGTGAAACAAACATATCACTTGTAAAGAGCGCAAAATTTCATTCGTAAAGATTTGATTTCCTTTGTACAGTCCACCTTTACAAACAAAGATTGTGAAACAGAAGTTTACAAACAGAGTTCACAATTTCCAAAGATTGTAAACTTTGTGAAACACCCCACTGGTGAATCAGCACGCCGAGCTCGATCGAAATACAACCAGTTACTATTATTTCCCTATCGTTTTTTGACATTTGATTCCGCGTCCTACCTCTTTCATTCGTTACTAACCAACAACGCCAATAGCAGAAGGTAACGCAAAAACAGTCACCGGTTCCCCGATGCATGGCTTTCTCTCTCAATGTCAACTGAGAGTTAAAAATATTCATTATAATATGCACTTTCCACTCACTCCTCAGAATGTCTTCTTTATTTTTATTTATTTATTTTTTAAGATATGTGAGCTACGTACTGTATGTCTGATGTTTTGCCATCGTACATTCAAATATTTATATTCACTGTACAGTACAGCGAACTGTTTATACTTACTGTACATGCTATAACTACTTCTCCCAACTCCGCTATTGCTATATTTCCTAAACTAAACGCTGATATTGAAATAACGCCTGGTCTGATAATGCAGTCTGTTTAAATTTCTACCGACCAAGTTCTGCCCTTCATCATGGGAAAACAACGAGCTTCTTTAAAGGATACAACTACTAGGACAGAGATATTTTCATTATGGAATTTGTACTACCCACTGAAATGTAGTAACTAATGGGATTTTAATTAGCCATATATGTACAGTATATTACATTCTTTACCTAAAATGTCTCTAACTTCTAGGGAGAGCGCGAGGTACGTTCACAATCCCCTGAATACATATTCCCTTCTTCGAGAAAACGCAGAGAAGTGAACCGTCTCATATGAATATGCTACCAGTCATAAGTTTCAATACGGAGCTGCAAGTACTTAAGAATTATCAATTACTCTACAATTATGCAGCGGCGTCATCATCCAAGCTATAGCTGGAATAGGGAAGGGAACATAATATCCCATAAGTCTTATTAGAACACGCTGGAAATAGTGACGTAAAAAAAAAAATCGCCAACGGCACGTGGTGTTCCCAAGCGGTCACCCATCCAAGTACTGACCACGCCCAATGTTGCTTGACTTCGGTGATCGGACGAGAACCGGTATTTTCAACATGGTATGGCCGTTGCCGATGAAACTGCGTAATCTGTAGGCACTTGAGGACGATGGGATTGGGGTGCACTCGATAAAACCTGCACTCGCTCACACACACACGTAAACTGCCTGCTTAGACTCTGTACCTAAATTACCAAGCTCGTTGGATGTCATTGGGATAGATGATAAATCTATCTATCAACGGCAGTTTGGTTACGTTTCAACGTCACACACTGCTGGATTGACACGGGATTAATAAAACAGCTAGTCGGCATTCTAAGTTAAGCCACAGGTGGATTGTTGTTCAACAGCGGAGCCTCCTTTCAACCACATGGTTGTGGAACTGTAGTCGGATTTTCGACATCATTTTCATGCCATACTACGGAACTTCACACAAACTTCAATTCACTTCTTGCACCGGCGGCTACTACGAATGGACTGAAGCTCGCTACTGACTAGGGGGGGGGGACATTTGTCTCTTGATGGATTACGTGACAGATATATAAAGTATCAGTCGTATGTTATGAACCCGAGTTTCAATAAAGATAGATTACCCGTATGTCCACAGATTCTCAGTAGTGGCCTGCGGAAGGATTATGCCCGCGGTCGACAAGTTACCTTCTAAGTTGTTTTCCCTCAACAATTAATGCTGCCAAGTGAGTAGGAATGACACCGCGCTCTCATATAAGTCGTACGAAACTATTAAGGAAACGAATTTGCCTCGTGGATCCAAGTCTCCCATGGACTGCCTATAATGTATTATCTATCCTAGAAGTGTTATCGGGGTGATTATTTAAATTTTCACTCGGTGGGAACCGCTGTTGTTCTTCATTCATCTACTCTGTTATGAATAACTTGTGGCCCTTAAAAGGGCCGGTTGCTGATTCCCTAGCAAGCACTCCCGCTTACTTGGAACTAGTGTATTTTGTGACGGCCTTGGTCCCTTCACTGACGGCGTGCTTGGCCAGCTCACCGGGTAGCAGGAGACGGACGGCTGTCTGGATCTCCCGACTGGTGATGGTCGACCGCTTGTTGTAATGCGCGAGCCGCGAAGCTTCCGCGGCGATGCGCTCGAAGATGTCGTTAACGAAGCTGTTCATGATGCTCATAGCCTTTGAACTGATTCCCGTGTCTGGGTGAACTTGTTTCAGAACCTTGTAGATGTAAATGGCGTAGCTCTCCTTCCTCTTGCGCTTCTTCTTCTTATCGCCCTTCGAAATATTCTTCTGGGCCTTGCCGGCCTTCTTGGCAGCCTTTCCGGAAGCTTTGGGGGGCATGGTGCTCGTCTGATGATGAGCCCGGAGGGAGAAAAATATTTAAGTCGCAGGGACAATGCCGTACTGCCTTCCCAGTGCGAGCCAATAGAAACAGCGCAAACGTTTGTGACTTTACGATTGGTCCGCTGTCGATTATTGACGTTGGCGTAAAAGTGAAGGTTACCGTGGGAATCACTCCCTCATTTTCCAATCACGAAACACGAAGACTTAGACACCGCAGAGACTTTGTTTGTACAGGTGCTTAATGAAGCTATTCAAGACTCAATACCACAAAAACGATATACCACTGACCGTCGCCGTGCACTACCTCCAGACATCTTAAAAATCATAAAGACAAAAAGAGCAGCACACAGACTCTACATGCGCACCCATGAAGATGAAGACAGACGCCTCTACCGCTCACTACAAGAAGATGTCAAAGACGCTATACAGAGATACGAGACGCGACGATGTGACAAATTCATTCAGAAAGTCGACAAAGACAGACTAAACGCTCCCAAGCGATTTTGGGAAACCATAAAGCGTATTAGGGGCAAGTACCAATATACTTCCCACCCATTACGCAACAGACAACAAACGATTATTGACACACCAGGCAAACTGGAAGTCTTCCGACAGTTTCTATCCAACACGCACACTACACCTATACATCCAGATTTCGACCAAGATCATTACCATTTCATCACAGACCATATCAATAACCATCATATCCTCTATAATCCACTCCCAGCACCAGCACCACGATCAACCGACGACCCCATCATTGATGACATCACCATACTAGACATCTCACTTGCCCTCCAAACATGCAAGAACTCAGCACCAGGACCTGATGGTATCACATACCAAACACTTAAACAACTCCCGCCGACAGCCCTTAATTTTCTTGCTGGTCTTTTCACCCTCTCTTTGAAACTTGGACACGCTCCGACACGCTGGAGACATTCACACATACTTCTATTTCCAAAACCTGGTAAAGACGCCTCAGACCCCGCCAACTACCGACCCATAAGCCTCACCCCGACTATTGCCAAGTTAATGGAGAAAGTACTCGTTTCACGCTTGCAGGTTTACCTGCGCGACCGCAATATGATCCCCGATTCTCAGGCGGGCTTCAGACCGGGAGTCCAGCCGACTGATCAGCTGATACGGGTACTTACCCCCATTGAGGAGGCCTACTCTAAACGACATTACTCAATCTTGGTAGCGCTCGACGCCAGACGAGCCTTTGACACAGTATGGCTGGACGCCTTGCGATATAAATTAACAAACATGCAATTTCCGCACGAAATAACACGCTGGATCTCCAGCTTCCTGAATAACCGATCTGGCCAGGTCCGTCTTGGCAGACAAGATCTGTCCCGCACCTTCCAAATCGAAGCAGGAGTTCCCCAGGGCAGCGTGATTTCCCCCCTGCTCTATAACATATATGTATCTGACATCCCTCAACCCAACAACAATCAAGTGGGCCTGGCACAGTTTGCTGACGACGTGGCTTTCTGGGCCACCCATCCCCGCTTACGATCCGCCAGGGTACTAATAGACAACGCCCTGAGACACTACACTGAGTGGGCCAACACCTGGAGAATTACCATCAACACCGAAAAAACCCAAACCTGTGTCTTCCGCCCCTCTTTAAAATCACGAATCACAAACAGACAACACATTACAATCGGACAAGCATTAATACCACTCCAACACAAAGTAACATATCTAGGCATTCCACTCACATCAAAACTCTCTTGGACTACAATAGCGCAAACAATATGGGACAAATACAACAAAGCTACTAAAGCAGTAAGCCACCTAAGCGGCATTAGACGACAAGGCTGCCACGCCAACACATTACTACACCTATATAAAGCACTGGTTCGATCCCAGTGCACCTACTCCTCCTACTTTCTATTGCAATCTTCACCCTCAACACAAAAGAAATTTGAGTCCCGTGAAAGGAAATTATTGCGCCAGATATTTCGACTACCCAAACATACCAGAAACGACACAGTATACATCCACACCAAAACGAAACCACTCTCCACACACCTAATCCGAACAGTCACTAAATACACACACTTCGCACTACGTCGCTCATACACACAACATATGTTTAACAATCCTCCACACACCAACAAGAACACAACCATTGAAAAACTCCTACAAGCCTATCAAGATCACTTCAATCCACAAAATAACCATTAAACTCTCCCCCTCTCTCTCCCTCTCTACAACACCCCTCGTCTCCCGGAGTCGGCTCATTCGCGGTCTGTCTCCCACAAATACCCCACAAGAATGCCATCGTTGAGGAATGCACATACATGTCATAGACCAGAACCCGACACATACAATTAATAATCCACCTTCATCTACAACGAGAGGAAATCGAAATCAAACACCCCACCCACAACATAACGTACCAGCGAACATCACTCCGACTGCTGGATAGCTGAAGTCAAAATGCCAACGCCCAAACACAAGGATAACAACAATATAAACAAATTGTGACTGCCCTCACCACTGCTTAGTGATGCATGATAGCTACCGTTGAATAACTAAACAATAAATAAATACATTCAAAATTCACGCAAGCCCAGTAAATAATTTACATCACAAATAGTTCATGGTTACTCCTCAAATAACAACAAATCAGAACTTAAAATCTGCTTCTTAAATCTTCTTTCTTACTTTCTACCCACCTGTCTTCTTTCCACGTCTCAACCTCAATCTCATAAAAGCCCTAAATATCCAACATTCTAATAACACTGCACTCACAAGCACTCACGGTCGAAGAGGGCATTGTAATGTAAGACCCTAAAACGACCGCTGGCTCTGCCAGCAATCAACTCTGACACCCGGCGAGGCGTCGTTCTTGTAGTTAAACAGCTGCAAGTAGGAGTAGCATCATGTCGGGTCGTGGAAAGGGAGGCAAGGTGAAGGGAAAGTCAAAGTCTCGATCCAGCCGTGCTGGGTTGCAGTTCCCGGTAGGCCGTATCCACCGTCTTTTGCGTAAGGGCAATTACGCAGAGCGAGTTGGTGCCGGTGCGCCAGTCTACCTGGCCGCGGTGATGGAGTACCTGGCGGCCGAAGTTCTCGAGTTGGCTGGCAACGCAGCTCGTGACAACAAGAAGACTAGGATCATTCCTCGTCACTTACAGCTCGCCATTCGCAACGACGAGGAGCTGAACAAACTCCTGTCCGGCGTCACCATCGCCCAGGGTGGTGTGTTGCCCAACATCCAGGCGGTTCTCCTCCCGAAGAAAACCGAGAAGAAGGCTTAAGCCCCTTCTCCGTAAAACGGCCCTTTTAAGGGCCCCACTAACCTCACAAAAGTCAGAAATAGCCAGTATTGTTAATCCTCTCTCACGGCTTCGTAATGTAATTTCATTACGCGTGTCAACTTTCTCTCTCTCTCTATACCGGTGGGCTGATTTAATATCATCATTCTGTAATTTTGTGCTCTGAACGATGTCGTTGTCCCAGGTTCGCACTGAAGTACTTGAAACCGTTGTACATTTACTAGGCTATTGTGTGATAACACATTATACTGATGCATATAGAAAGGTTTCATTATTATTATATAATTTAACACAATACGAATTAAATTAGATGATGATGCCAAAGTACATAGTTGGCTTCGAAATTTATGTAATATATTTCTATCATATTAGAGTAATGGAGATTATCGTGAAAATAATCACAAGTCCCCTTCTTTGGTGCCCATCGTGGTTTTAGACATATACGTTTGAATATACTAGTTTACTTTACTACATACTACGAATGAAACTAATTTTGAATAAGAAATCGATAACTGGTGAACAACTTACGGCGTTATAATAGAGTTCCTAATGCGTTTGTTTGTTGGTGCACATATTGGCCGCACGCGCAGGAACCCCAATACTGAGATGATGACATGACCTTCTCGTAGGAATCGAAGGCTTTGACAATTTGCGTTCGAATTTCCCCTCTCTCTGTCGTTTCGTTCGAACCGAAATGACGCAAGCTATACGTGGAAGTTGTCTGACAGGACGAAGTCCTGTGTTCTGACATGCGATGTGTACCTCTTCTCCCCAGTGTTTACCACACTGGATTCCTATGACCTAAAAGTTGGCATTGCAAAAACGTGGTGATGTGATGTTCAGTATGTGTCAATCCCCTCGGTTCCTTGTTACGGTCTGGTGAGCATTGCCTACCTGCGTTGTCATATTACCCACCAATTCTTCGGACAGTGATTATTGACTTACAGAAGTTTACAGTAACAGGTAACATAATCCGAGGAGCAAGGCTTCACAGAGGAATCCGGTCTTTCCACTTGATATACCAAGCGTTGGGGTCAGACCCATTTGAAAAACGGAGAGGCATTTCTTACAACGTCTTTTGCTGATACTGAAGTGCCCCTACGAAATAAGTTCTGTTTTCCGCACTGGCCTGTTGAGCTAGTGGTCACACAGTAAAGGTGAATTAAATTAATCTCGACAACTACTGCCCTTTTTAGACGGATTTTATGGCCCTGAAAAGGGCCGTTTTGCCGACGGATTCGGCAGCAGACGTGTGTAGGCAGTCTAACCGCCGAACCCGTAGAGAGTCCTCCCCTGCCTCTTCAAGGCGTATACCACGTCCATGGCCGTGACTGTCTTCCGCTTCGCGTGCTCGGTGTATGTTACAGCGTCACGGATTACGTTCTCCAGAAAGACCTTGAGAACACCTCTCGTCTCCTCGTAGATGAGGCCGGAGATACGCTTTACGCCTCCACGTCGGGCGAGACGACGAATGGCCGGCTTCGTGATGCCCTGAATATTATCTCGGAGAACCTTCCTGTGGCGCTTCGCTCCACCTTTGCCAAGACCCTTGCCTCCCTTGCCGCGTCCAGTCATGTTGCTCGTGTGACGAAGGTTAAAAGTGATCTCGACGGCGAACGAACGAACGAATGAATGGGGACGAAGAAAGAATGAATGATGTTTAAAATGGCAGGCAGGGTAAGCATCCCATGCCTCCATTGGTTCCTCGACAAGCAATTCTCTAACTTTAGATCGAGGTACCCAGCTATAAGCCGTTTGCCCTCTCATCTAACAGTAGTGTATGACGGCGGGTCATTTTTTGGTTTATATACTAAAACCCGCGGACCAATCACATTACGGAAGGGGCGTGGCTTCTCAACGGGCGAAGACATAAATACCCCTCTTGGGGGCAGCGGGGGCGACTGTATTGCGTCAACTTGGGTTGCGAGGACTAAGGAGTAAGCGATGGCACGTACGAAGCAAACTGCGCGTAAGTCCACGGGAGGCAAGGCTCCACGAAAGCAGCTGGCAACGAAGGCCGCTAGGAAGAGCGCACCGGCTACTGGAGGCGTGAAGAAACCCCATCGATACCGCCCTGGTACAGTTGCTCTTCGCGAGATCCGTCGTTACCAGAAGAGCACCGAGCTCCTCATCCGCAAGCTGCCTTTCCAGCGCTTGGTGCGTGAAATCGCTCAGGATTTCAAAACCGACCTCCGTTTCCAGAGCTCAGCCGTAATGGCCTTGCAGGAGGCAAGCGAGGCATACCTCGTCGGTCTCTTCGAGGATACCAACCTTTGCGCCATCCACGCCAAGCGCGTGACCATTATGCCCAAGGATATTCAGCTGGCTAGGCGCATCCGCGGCGAGAGGGCTTGAATTAACAAAGGTACTCCTGCCCGCAAAAAGGCCCTTTTCAGGGCCACTAGTTATTTCTCGGAAGAGCCGGTTGTACCGTACTCCAGGTCTCGTTCCTACTACCCTCAGTTCAAGGTCACCTCAATAATATAAATGGTTTCTCCCTTTCCATTCCTCACCGTATCAGCATTTTCCCACAGCCTGTTTGACAAATATCGCAATGTATCCTATAGGTTAATAAACAATTTTTTAATAGAACGATGGATAACAAAGTTTCTTAGGAAAATTAAAAAAAAATTTCACAGTTCTATAATATTGCACATTATATATATTTACCAAATTAAGGGTTAACGCCGCCGGGACGAGTGATCCTCCGTCCGACCGATCACAAGCGCCAAGGCTCAAAGTGGTCCAGAAAGCAAATCTAGCTGGACTAAAAATGTGACATATTTCCATGAAACTTCGCACTATAGTCACTACTGTATAAGAGGAGAAACTACCCCTTTATAGACGATGCGTTTTGACAAAAATTAGTGACTTGTCTCATATATAATATATTGTTTTAATGAAACTTTACACAGTACTTACATGTAGCTCGTTTATACTATATTGGATACAAAATGTGATTATGATTGTATAAGAGTAGCTACTTGTCTCCTATCTAACATTTTTTACTTTCACGAAACTATAACTGTGACTCATTATTTTCGATAGTACAGACGTGGTCTGCTTAGGAAAGGACAAGCGGAAGACTGTGACCTTTGTGACCTCGGGTGGGTATTACGATAACATTTATAACCGTCACCCTGATAAGCATCCGAGCAGCTTATTTCAAAAAGGAGTTTGAATACAAACAATTCCTTCAATCTACTACGATTATTACAATAACTGATTTCATTAATCTCCTCTCTTCTTTAGCAAAATATAAATTACCTTCAATTGGTCGATTCAGCAAACTTGTTCATAAAACTTATCGCTATTGCGTCACGTTTCGCAATTTTTCTAAAGTAAAAACAAAAACACGAACAAACGCCTACTCCTTTAACCTCATCGCTCTCTTATCTCTAGAATCCCGGGGGGTTGAGAACCTGAATTCTCTGTGGTGTGAAACAAAGCAACCCGCAGGAGCAATGACACGTTCAATTGTCCTAATAATAGAAAAAAAATTACACGTCATTTAGTGTATTCAGAACATTTTTACAGGACCGTGTAGGATATTCACTCTCCTGTCGAATAGTTTCGGCGGCTGGTAGGCGATACGCATTAATTAAAATAATACTTGCGTACCTTGTTCAGGACAGTGACTGTGCTACTTTCTTTCTTTCTTTCTTTCTTTCTTTCTTTCTTTCTTTCTTTCTTTCTTTCCTTTATTTGTAGCTTATTGATGACACCAGATGCCATAACGGAAATGCCGTGATGGTATGTTTGTTTAATATTCAAAATCAAGTGACAGACGCTATTTGACTTTGCGGTGGAGGGGATAGGGACCTGATCTCGGATGTTCCGAGAGATGCCGGCGCACAGTTGTCCAGAACGCAAAACTATGTAAGAAAATCAACTTCATCATAACCGAAGTTTAAGTAATATCTAGGCTTAAACAAAAGCTAGGCATTGTGCACAACAGCATACAAAACATCAATATCAGTAAGAGGTGGGACAAAACATGAGTTTTTTTTTTAAAGTCACGCTCTTCAGTTGATTTTTGTTCGTGGGGTCAGTGGCTGTTTTATACTGTTAAACCTTCCCTTATGGAGGTCATAGGACAAGATGTGTACTTTCATTTAATACGCGAAAAGCAATCTATAATACGTTAGCATTCATTTAATTGGCACGTTTACTGAGATTTGTGCAACTAGTTTTTTTTTTTTTTTTTTTTTTTTACGACATATTTAACAGGCTGTGCATTACAAGTAAACCTGAGTTAACTTTCAATTCTTCTACCCACACATTAATCAAATATTAAACTCTATACGGCTTAAAATTTAGCTGCTACATCCTGCAAACTTAGATGTTATATTCATCTCTTGGTGGCGCTTTACGAATTCGACAGCAGCCACTTTTCAGAGTCTGGATGAAGGAGCTTAATTTCTCCAAGAAAAATTCAACACTTCTTGAACATATAATGAACAACTAAATTATGGAGTATATCCATGAATCTAGCATTTTGTTACCAACTGCGAAAAATATGGCAGGCTAGTCATCTTTTAGGAGCATAATTTCTATTAAAACATTAAAAATTATCAGAAAAACTAATTTTTCCCTAATTCCCTAATTACACGAGCATAATTCGTTTTTGCATAGATGCGTATAAAATTTCATGGAAATATGTTACATAGGGGAGAAATTATTAACTCTGTATAAATGTAGCCTCTAAACACAAGAAGTAGATTCCCATATAAAAACCATTATCTGAATTTATGCTACCTGTAACTATACTGTGTGAAATATAATGTAAATATTTCAGTTAAGATAGAAATTATTAATTTAGTCTATAAAGCACTTCCGATACAACTCTTCACACAATAATAATAATAATAATAATAATAATAATAATAATAATAATAATAATAATAATAATAATAAATAATTCTGAGCTTCAGTGCAAGAACTCTTTAACCCTCACACAGCTTGTTCTGAGAAAAATCAGTATTAAAGAAATTTATACACATTAAACAAATTGTAATGCTATATGTTGTCATGTCTCTTCTATCCCTCACGTGGAAACTTAGGCTTACACAGCAGCAAGAATAAGATAACAACGTTATTATCATCTGTCCTTTTATGGCTATACAGTTTTTGCAGTGAACTACAGAATTATTAACTATTATTATTACAGACCTGTTATTTTTTTCACTTTTTTCACACACACACACACACACACACACACACACACACACACACACACATCTATTATACTAAACATAAACCCACAAGAGAAAACAATACTTGTATTAACTGTAAACATTTTTCTTCCTTTCTTTATTTTTAGCAGAATCCTCCATTTCACCCTTTATCTCACTAGATGCGCTTCCCGCAGACATTCTTCATTATATGTTTCACACACCACTTCGTAACACTTGCAGCGGTTGACTTTTGTTTTCTTGTCTTTTTCTCTAGGGTATATTGTACATAGTGCTCGGTATCGGTGCTCGTTCACGTGATATTTTACCTTTGTTTTTCTTGCTAACTCCTGCCAATTTTTCTGATATTTCCCGTAGTTGATTGGTCAAGTACTGCGGATTGATTCCCGGTTATAACAAACACACCTACACTACATTCCAATGATTTCTGACTCGTTACTGCACATTTTAGAAACACTGTACGAAAGCACACACAGTCTCTCGTAAATCAACAGGTTACAACAGAGACTTACACTTGCAAACGCGTGGGGATTTCAGAAAATTTCTTACTATTTCAGTACCTTTAACTGTACAACAGATTTTGTTTTCTCGAAAAAGAAAGGTCAACGTTACTATTGACAAAAGACAGAAACGTACGATTACAATACCTTTATTTTAAACAATCTTAGAGGTGGTCTGGGAATTCCTAAACTCACCACGCGACTACTTAACCCTAGACAGGTAATCATCACTGTACTCATGTTAAAGGTAAGCATTCGTAATTTTTACTACTCACATTTTAATTAACTGAAATCAACTCAATATCACACATTTAACAACTTTTACACATTTCGTAGCCATTAGTGTTCATTTAATTTTAAGTTTGTCATAAAGTCTTTACGTTCATGTTATTGTCCTATTTACAATTAGTGCAAACAACAGCGCGATGTTCTCTGCAGAACCCCTTTTTGCAAAGTCCACAAAATGTTGTCATCATTCTCCTCTTCTTTGCAGGACATTTATAGCAAACAGTACGTTCACCATCTGGCTGCATTACCTGGCATTGTTGTTGCACAGCAATGTTCAGATGTTCTTCAATTGTTGCCCGCAGAGATCGGTGTAAAGTAGGACGTGCAAAGCGGTGCTGCATCCACGGTTTTGTCAGCTCTTCACACAATTGGAAAATGAATTGTTTTCTTGATATTGTTTTCTGAGTTCTTCTAACTATAAATTATCCATGAATTTATACTTGCAATATTTAGCATGTTGTAAAATATTGCTAGTGGCCAGCGCCTCGTCTTTCTATTGCAGGAAAGATTGTGGCACATTTGACATAGTGTATCTACACCACCTTTAGTCCCATTGTAAATAATAATAATAATAATAATAATAATAATAATAATAATAATAATAATAATAATAATAATAATAATAATAAAGGCTTTACATATAACGTGTTGCTTACTGTTGTCATTGCAGTCCACGTCGGTGGGGGTGGGGGGGTTTCTTTCTCCTCCTCCTTCCTCTAGAAAGAGCAGTTACCAGGGTCTAAGGAAGTGAATGCCCTTTTCTTTCTGGGCTCATCCCTACATTTGTCTTAGCTCCTTAGGGAAAACCACGGAAAACCCTCAGGCTTGCGAATAGACTGAATGAATGAGAGGAGAAACTTTAAAGGTACGTGAAAACACGTCCATGCAAGGGAGTTGGGACTGTGAAAAATTGAATATGTGAAATCCAAGACTGTATTTGCCAGGCGAGCAAAGAAGAAGAAGAAGAAGAAAGGCTTACGTATGACGTGTGGCTTACTGTTGTCATTGCAGTCCGCGTCGGCCAGCGGTGGGAGGGGGGGGGTCAATATACCTGCACATATCAGTTCAAATTATAAAAACCTCTTAATGCTACTGCGGTACTATTCCATTGCCGAACACAATATGAAGAAATTAGCAGATCCCTGAACTGAACTCTTATTACTCTGAAATTACCGCGCAGTACAATTATAGCTATGACGCATTGCAAGCGTTAGTCACCATATCGATTTGCTAAGCAAATTTTATCCCTTTAGAGCATGTCCCCCCCCCCCTCCTCCTCCATATCAGCCAACAACATACTGGATGAAGAAGACTCCTGCAAAAGGGACGAATTAAGATTTAATTTTATTTTAATGATAGACTAACATTGCAAAGTTCCAAAATAATTTTTTGCATTCCTTCATTACACTAGTCGTACAAAATTGCGGTCGTATCTCGTACTATCTATACTAATAATAAATCTGTAGCCGAAATTTTTCTGGTAAGTTTCGATTTTCCAAAAGTAATTGGTCCTAACATATATAATTAACCACCCTGAAACCGAAAATCGCATTTTTGAAAATTTTGTTTGTATGTCTGTCTGTATGTTTGTTACCTTTTCACGCGATAATGGCTGAACCGATTTATATGAAAACTGGAATATAAATTAAGTTTGTTGTAACTTAGATTTTAGGCTATATGGCATTCGAAATACTTTATTTAAAAGGGGGGTTATAAGGGGGCCTTAATTAAATAAATCGAAATATCTCGCTTATTATTGATATTTGAGAAAAAATGTTACATAACAGATGTTCCTTTAAAAATGATTTCCGTTAAGTTTTATTTTTTTACAACATTTTGATAGGACTGATATTTAATGAGATAAATGAGTTTTAAAATTAAAATAACGCTATCTAAGACGGTGCAATGAATTAAGAACAAATGACTTCGTCTATAAGGGGCCTTGGACAACAACAATCGAAACAGGGGCCTTGGACATCAACAAACAATCGAAAGCTATTAAACATAGCCTACAGGGAATGTTTCTGTGTTTGTATGAAGTAATATCACAAGCTCGTAAATTAACTGATTTGTATAATTAGTTATTATTTCACCATTGGAAACTGTAGTTTCTCTAGATGGACATAATGCTATAATGTTATTACAGTAACGTCTGAGTAAATCGAGGACAGGTAAGATTAAAATAGCTTCTTATGCACAGAAAATTTGATAGGCTATTTTGTACATTCGTTTTCTGTATTTCTTAAAATAATATTTATGTACACGCATTTTAATCTCAGAGAATTAACGAACAACGAGAGTGTATTGATTTAGTATGCAGTAATAGTACTTTAGCTTGGCAATCCATTATTTTAATAATTCATATTTTAACTATGCTCAATTGAATCGTGTTAAAATACATAAAATATATATGCAATAAATGCAGTGCTAAAAAAAAATTGGGTAATATGCGAAGCAGATTATCTTGCGCTGTTGTAAAAGTTGTTCCATGGATCAGTCGTCCTATTTTAATTATGTAATTACTTTATATTTATTTCTAACAGGTGGAGCGGAGCGAACGGGTACGGCTAGCTAACAATAAGTGAGAACTTACAATACAACAACGACAACAACAACAACAGCTGATAATCTGAAAGGGAACATAGTAATTTGGGGTGAATTAAAATGCAGCTTCCATTCGTTTAAAATTTCTTTAAATTTTAACTAAATATTAATGTAGATATTACCTCTAAAGGTAAATGGGGGCATGTTTCACAACGCTAACAAATTACAAATTAACAATATACAATTAACAACGGAAATATTACATATGCTTGTTAACTGTGTTTCACAATGCAATCTTATTCACTTGTATGTTTTAACGAACTTTACAAAATCGGCGAAACAAACTTACAAATACGCATAATTGGTTGAACAAAATCGCCAACGACAGTTTACAAAAATCACTAAGGATCAGAGGTAAAGTAGCTGTAATTTTAGAACTATCGATGGACATGTTTATATTTTTTTATATATATTTTATTTAGATTTTGCTACATCGGCGACAACGGAGTTTCGCGGCATGCAATTGGTCGAGCATACCAATGCATTAATTAGCCTACGACTTAACTGACGAAAGTTAGCGCGAAATTCATTCAAATAATTGATAAATAATGGATTTGACCCACGTAGTTATATGCAGTTGATAGAGCAGCTAACATGTCCATCCATTAAAATCAACTTCGCTCTCTGCTGGTCCATCAGTATATTTTATTGTTTCATCCATAACCTCGCCAACATTAGGGAACCCAGCAGGAGGAGCATAAAAATCCTTTGCCCGAGTAAGCACATTCGGTGATCAATAACCCGCCTCGAGTTTTTTCAATCTTGTAACAACATCAACTACCATGTGTGAACTTTTGCACACTGTAATCTTATAAATTCCGTTCTTATCTGCTAACGCAGGGAACTGAGAGCTACTATGCAACCAATGCAGTTCTCGCTTTGTGGTTAGGGCACCACTTTTCCCTTTCAGATGTTGCATGTGATGTCCCATATCTTGTAGGAGAGATTACAGCGAAATGGGATTCGGAACGACTTCAGAATACTGCGTAAGTAATGCCGACATTGCATTATTAAGTGATTGGTTTTCGGTGCAAAGTTTTTCTTCTTTAAGTGCGAGTATTTATTAAATACGTTCCTCGTATATAAGAACTAACGCGGTATTCTGAAGTATAGCGCGGGATTCATTCGAAACCTTTCATTAATATTCGTACAATGATACGAACGTGGCCGGAAAATTCTACGTTAGGCCTAAATGCAAAATCTTCGTCTGAGTCGCTAGAACTACTCAATAACATCACAACTGCTTCAGTGTAATTCTTAATGGTACCCTGTTACTATAAAATTGATTTTATACATATGTGTTTATTTTTTTCATTCACAATTAGAAGCTATTTCAACAGGGCTACTGTAGAAAATGTGCTAACTTCACTAGTAAAGTTTAGTTTACACGTTTGTAAAATTACTCCTTCGTTGTGAAACAAACATATCACTTGTAAAGAGCGCAAAATTTCATTCGTAAAGATTTGATTTCCTTTGTACAGTCCACCTTTACAAACAAAGATTGTGAAACAGAAGTTTACAAACAGAGTTCACAATTTCCAAAGATTGTAAACTTTGTGAAACACCCCACTGGTGAATCAGCACGCCGAGCTCGATCGAAATACAACCAGTTACTATTATTTCCCTATCGTTTTTTGACATTTGATTCCGCGTCCTACCTCTTTCATTCGTTACTAACCAACAACGCCAATAGCAGAAGGTAACGCAAAAACAGTCACCGGTTCCCCGATGCATGGCTTTCTCTCTCAATGTCAACTGAGAGTTAAAAATATTCATTATAATATGCACTTTCCACTCACTCCTCAGAATGTCTTCTTTATTTTTATTTATTTATTTTTTAAGATATGTGAGCTACGTACTGTATGTCTGATGTTTTGCCATCGTACATTCAAATATTTATATTCACTGTACAGTACAGCGAACTGTTTATACTTACTGTACATGCTATAACTACTTCTCCCAACTCCGCTATTGCTATATTTCCTAAACTAAACGCTGATATTGAAATAACGCCTGGTCTGATAATGCAGTCTGTTTAAATTTCTACCGACCAAGTTCTGCCCTTCATCATGGGAAAACAACGAGCTTCTTTAAAGGATACAACTACTAGGACAGAGATATTTTCATTATGGAATTTGTACTACCCACTGAAATGTAGTAACTAATGGGATTTTAATTAGCCATATATGTACAGTATATTACATTCTTTACCTAAAATGTCTCTAACTTCTAGGGAGAGCGCGAGGTACGTTCACAATCCCCTGAATACATATTCCCTTCTTCGAGAAAACGCAGAGAAGTGAACCGTCTCATATGAATATGCTACCAGTCATAAGTTTCAATACGGAGCTGCAAGTACTTAAGAATTATCAATTACTCTACAATTATGCAGCGGCGTCATCATCCAAGCTATAGCTGGAATAGGGAAGGGAACATAATATCCCATAAGTCTTATTAGAACACGCTGGAAATAGTGACGTAAAAAAAAAAATCGCCAACGGCACGTGGTGTTCCCAAGCGGTCACCCATCCAAGTACTGACCACGCCCAATGTTGCTTGACTTCGGTGATCGGACGAGAACCGGTATTTTCAACATGGTATGGCCGTTGCCGATGAAACTGCGTAATCTGTAGGCACTTGAGGACGATGGGATTGGGGTGCACTCGATAAAACCTGCACTCGCTCACACACACACGTAAACTGCCTGCTTAGACTCTGTACCTAAATTACCAAGCTCGTTGGATGTCATTGGGATAGATGATAAATCTATCTATCAACGGCAGTTTGGTTACGTTTCAACGTCACACACTGCTGGATTGACACGGGATTAATAAAACAGCTAGTCGGCATTCTAAGTTAAGCCACAGGTGGATTGTTGTTCAACAGCGGAGCCTCCTTTCAACCACATGGTTGTGGAACTGTAGTCGGATTTTCGACATCATTTTCATGCCATACTACGGAACTTCACACAAACTTCAATTCACTTCTTGCACCGGCGGCTACTACGAATGGACTGAAGCTCGCTACTGACTAGGGGGGGGGGGACATTTGTCTCTTGATGGATTACGTGACAGATATATAAAGTATCAGTCGTATGTTATGAACCCGAGTTTCAATAAAGATAGATTACCCGTATGTCCACAGATTCTCAGTAGTGGCCTGCGGAAGGATTATGCCCGCGGTCGACAAGTTACCTTCTAAGTTGTTTTCCCTCAACAATTAATGCTGCCAAGTGAGTAGGAATGACACCGCGCTCTCATATAAGTCGTACGAAACTATTAAGGAAACGAATTTGCCTCGTGGATCCAAGTCTCCCATGGACTGCCTATAATGTATTATCTATCCTAGAAGTGTTATCGGGGTGATTATTTAAATTTTCACTCGGTGGGAACCGCTGTTGTTCTTCATTCATCTACTCTGTTATGAATAACTTGTGGCCCTTAAAAGGGCCGGTTGCTGATTCCCTAGCAAGCACTCCCGCTTACTTGGAACTAGTGTATTTTGTGACGGCCTTGGTCCCTTCACTGACGGCGTGCTTGGCCAGCTCACCGGGTAGCAGGAGACGGACGGCTGTCTGGATCTCCCGACTGGTGATGGTCGACCGCTTGTTGTAATGCGCGAGCCGCGAAGCTTCCGCGGCGATGCGCTCGAAGATGTCGTTAACGAAGCTGTTCATGATGCTCATAGCCTTTGAACTGATTCCCGTGTCTGGGTGAACTTGTTTCAGAACCTTGTAGATGTAAATGGCGTAGCTCTCCTTCCTCTTGCGCTTCTTCTTCTTATCGCCCTTCGAAATATTCTTCTGGGCCTTGCCGGCCTTCTTGGCAGCCTTTCCGGAAGCTTTGGGGGGCATGGTGCTCGTCTGATGATGAGCCCGGAGGGAGAAAAATATTTAAGTCGCAGGGACAATGCCGTACTGCCTTCCCAGTGCGAGCCAATAGAAACAGCGCAAACGTTTGTGACTTTACGATTGGTCCGCTGTCGATTATTGACGTTGGCGTAAAAGTGAAGGTTACCGTGGGCGAGGCGTCGTCAGACGAGCACCATGCCCCCCAAAGCTTCCGGAAAGGCTGCCAAGAAGGCCGGCAAGGCCCAGAAGAATATTTCGAAGGGCGATAAGAAGAAGAAGCGCAAGAGGAAGGAGAGCTACGCCATTTACATCTACAAGGTTCTGAAACAAGTTCACCCAGACACGGGAATCAGTTCAAAGGCTATGAGCATCATGAACAGGGCGAGGCGTCGTTCTTGTAGTTAAACAGCTGCAAGTAGGAGTAGCATCATGTCGGGTCGTGGAAAGGGAGGCAAGGTGAAGGGAAAGTCAAAGTCTCGATCCAGCCGTGCTGGGTTGCAGTTCCCGGTAGGCCGTATCCACCGTCTTTTGCGTAAGGGCAATTACGCAGAGCGAGTTGGTGCCGGTGCGCCAGTCTACCTGGCCGCGGTGATGGAGTACCTGGCGGCCGAAGTTCTCGAGTTGGCTGGCAACGCAGCTCGTGACAACAAGAAGACTAGGATCATTCCTCGTCACTTACAGCTCGCCATTCGCAACGACGAGGAGCTGAACAAACTCCTGTCCGGCGTCACCATCGCCCAGGGTGGTGTGTTGCCCAACATCCAGGCGGTTCTCCTCCCGAAGAAAACCGAGAAGAAGGCTTAAGCCCCTTCTCCGTAAAACGGCCCTTTTAAGGGCCCCACTAACCTCACAAAAGTCAGAAATAGCCAGTATTGTTAATCCTCTCTCACGGCTTCGTAATGTAATTTCATTACGCGTGTCAACTTTCTCTCTCTCTCTATACCGGTGGGCTGATTTAATATCATCATTCTGTAATTTTGTGCTCTGAACGATGTCGTTGTCCCAGGTTCGCACTGAAGTACTTGAAACCGTTGTACATTTACTAGGCTATTGTGTGATAACACATTATACTGATGCATATAGAAAGGTTTCATTATTATTATATAATTTAACACAATACGAATTAAATTAGATGATGATGCCAAAGTACATAGTTGGCTTCGAAATTTATGTAATATATTTCTATCATATTAGAGTAATGGAGATTATCGTGAAAATAATCACAAGTCCCCTTCTTTGGTGCCCATCGTGGTTTTAGACATATACGTTTGAATATACTAGTTTACTTTACTACATACTACGAATGAAACTAATTTTGAATAAGAAATCGATAACTGGTGAACAACTTACGGCGTTATAATAGAGTTCCTAATGCGTTTGTTTGTTGGTGCACATATTGGCCGCACGCGCAGGAACCCCAATACTGAGATGATGACATGACCTTCTCGTAGGAATCGAAGGCTTTGACAATTTGCGTTCGAATTTCCCCTCTCTCTGTCGTTTCGTTCGAACCGAAATGACGCAAGCTATACGTGGAAGTTGTCTGACAGGACGAAGTCCTGTGTTCTGACATGCGATGTGTACCTCTTCTCCCCAGTGTTTACCACACTGGATTCCTATGACCTAAAAGTTGGCATTGCAAAAACGTGGTGATGTGATGTTCAGTATGTGTCAATCCCCTCGGTTCCTTGTTACGGTCTGGTGAGCATTGCCTACCTGCGTTGTCATATTACCCACCAATTCTTCGGACAGTGATTATTGACTTACAGAAGTTTACAGTAACAGGTAACATAATCCGAGGAGCAAGGCTTCACAGAGGAATCCGGTCTTTCCACTTGATATACCAAGCGTTGGGGTCAGACCCATTTGAAAAACGGAGAGGCATTTCTTACAACGTCTTTTGCTGATACTGAAGTGCCCCTACGAAATAAGTTCTGTTTTCCGCACTGGCCTGTTGAGCTAGTGGTCACACAGTAAAGGTGAATTAAATTAATCTCGACAACTACTGCCCTTTTTAGACGGATTTTATGGCCCTGAAAAGGGCCGTTTTGCCGACGGATTCGGCAGCAGACGTGTGTAGGCAGTCTAACCGCCGAACCCGTAGAGAGTCCTCCCCTGCCTCTTCAAGGCGTATACCACGTCCATGGCCGTGACTGTCTTCCGCTTCGCGTGCTCGGTGTATGTTACAGCGTCACGGATTACGTTCTCCAGAAAGACCTTGAGAACACCTCTCGTCTCCTCGTAGATGAGGCCGGAGATACGCTTTACGCCTCCACGTCGGGCGAGACGACGAATGGCCGGCTTCGTGATGCCCTGAATATTATCTCGGAGAACCTTCCTGTGGCGCTTCGCTCCACCTTTGCCAAGACCCTTGCCTCCCTTGCCGCGTCCAGTCATGTTGCTCGTGTGACGAAGGTTAAAAGTGATCTCGACGGCGGGTCATTTTTTGGTTTATATACTAAAACCCGCGGACCAATCACATTACGGAAGGGGCGTGGCTTCTCAACGGGCGAAGACATAAATACCCCTCTTGGGGGCAGCGGGGGCGACTGTATTGCGTCAACTTGGGTTGCGAGGACTAAGGAGTAAGCGATGGCACGTACGAAGCAAACTGCGCGTAAGTCCACGGGAGGCAAGGCTCCACGAAAGCAGCTGGCAACGAAGGCCGCTAGGAAGAGCGCACCGGCTACTGGAGGCGTGAAGAAACCCCATCGATACCGCCCTGGTACAGTTGCTCTTCGCGAGATCCGTCGTTACCAGAAGAGCACCGAGCTCCTCATCCGCAAGCTGCCTTTCCAGCGCTTGGTGCGTGAAATCGCTCAGGATTTCAAAACCGACCTCCGTTTCCAGAGCTCAGCCGTAATGGCCTTGCAGGAGGCAAGCGAGGCATACCTCGTCGGTCTCTTCGAGGATACCAACCTTTGCGCCATCCACGCCAAGCGCGTGACCATTATGCCCAAGGATATTCAGCTGGCTAGGCGCATCCGCGGCGAGAGGGCTTGAATTAACAAAGGTACTCCTGCCCGCAAAAAGGCCCTTTTCAGGGCCACTAGTTATTTCTCGGAAGAGCCGGTTGTACCGTACTCCAGGTCTCGTTCCTACTACCCTCAGTTCAAGGTCACCTCAATAATATAAATGGTTTCTCCCTTTCCATTCCTCACCGTATCAGCATTTTCCCACAGCCTGTTTGACAAATATCGCAATGTATCCTATAGGTTAATAAACAATTTTTTAATAGAACGATGGATAACAAAGTTTCTTAGGAAAATTAAAAAAAAATTTCACAGTTCTATAATATTGCACATTATATATATTTACCAAATTAAGGGTTAACGCCGCCGGGACGAGTGATCCTCCGTCCGACCGATCACAAGCGCCAAGGCTCAAAGTGGTCCAGAAAGCAAATCTAGCTGGACTAAAAATGTGACATATTTCCATGAAACTTCGCACTATAGTCACTACTGTATAAGAGGAGAAACTACCCCTTTATAGACGATGCGTTTTGACAAAAATTAGTGACTTGTCTCATATATAATATATTGTTTTAATGAAACTTTACACAGTACTTACATGTAGCTCGTTTATACTATATTGGATACAAAATGTGATTATGATTGTATAAGAGTAGCTACTTGTCTCCTATCTAACATTTTTTACTTTCACGAAACTATAACTGTGACTCATTATTTTCGATAGTACAGACGTGGTCTGCTTAGGAAAGGACAAGCGGAAGACTGTGACCTTTGTGACCTCGGGTGGGTATTACGATAACATTTATAACCGTCACCCTGATAAGCATCCGAGCAGCTTATTTCAAAAAGGAGTTTGAATACAAACAATTCCTTCAATCTACTACGATTATTACAATAACTGATTTCATTAATCTCCTCTCTTCTTTAGCAAAATATAAATTACCTTCAATTGGTCGATTCAGCAAACTTGTTCATAAAACTTATCGCTATTGCGTCACGTTTCGCAATTTTTCTAAAGTAAAAACAAAAACACGAACAAACGCCTACTCCTTTAACCTCATCGCTCTCTTATCTCTAGAATCCCGGGGGGTTGAGAACCTGAATTCTCTGTGGTGTGAAACAAAGCAACCCGCAGGAGCAATGACACGTTCAATTGTCCTAATAATAGAAAAAAAATTACACGTCATTTAGTGTATTCAGAACATTTTTACAGGACCGTGTAGGATATTCACTCTCCTGTCGAATAGTTTCGGCGGCTGGTAGGCGATACGCATTAATTAAAATAATACTTGCGTACCTTGTTCAGGACAGTGACTGTGCTACTTTCTTTCTTTCTTTCTTTCTTTCTTTCTTTCTTTCTTTCTTTCTTTCCTTTATTTGTAGCTTATTGATGACACCAGATGCCATAACGGAAATGCCGTGATGGTATGTTTGTTTAATATTCAAAATCAAGTGACAGACGCTATTTGACTTTGCGGTGGAGGGGATAGGGACCTGATCTCGGATGTTCCGAGAGATGCCGGCGCACAGTTGTCCAGAACGCAAAACTATGTAAGAAAATCAACTTCATCATAACCGAAGTTTAAGTAATATCTAGGCTTAAACAAAAGCTAGGCATTGTGCACAACAGCATACAAAACATCAATATCAGTAAGAGGTGGGACAAAACATGAGTTTTTTTTTTAAAGTCACGCTCTTCAGTTGATTTTTGTTCGTGGGGTCAGTGGCTGTTTTATACTGTTAAACCTTCCCTTATGGAGGTCATAGGACAAGATGTGTACTTTCATTTAATACGCGAAAAGCAATCTATAATACGTTAGCATTCATTTAATTGGCACGTTTACTGAGATTTGTGCAACTAGTTTTTTTTTTTTTTTTTTTTTTTACGACATATTTAACAGGCTGTGCATTACAAGTAAACCTGAGTTAACTTTCAATTCTTCTACCCACACATTAATCAAATATTAAACTCTATACGGCTTAAAATTTAGCTGCTACATCCTGCAAACTTAGATGTTATATTCATCTCTTGGTGGCGCTTTACGAATTCGACAGCAGCCACTTTTCAGAGTCTGGATGAAGGAGCTTAATTTCTCCAAGAAAAATTCAACACTTCTTGAACATATAATGAACAACTAAATTATGGAGTATATCCATGAATCTAGCATTTTGTTACCAACTGCGAAAAATATGGCAGGCTAGTCATCTTTTAGGAGCATAATTTCTATTAAAACATTAAAAATTATCAGAAAAACTAATTTTTCCCTAATTCCCTAATTACACGAGCATAATTCGTTTTTGCATAGATGCGTATAAAATTTCATGGAAATATGTTACATAGGGGAGAAATTATTAACTCTGTATAAATGTAGCCTCTAAACACAAGAAGTAGATTCCCATATAAAAACCATTATCTGAATTTATGCTACCTGTAACTATACTGTGTGAAATATAATGTAAATATTTCAGTTAAGATAGAAATTATTAATTTAGTCTATAAAGCACTTCCGATACAACTCTTCACACAATAATAATAATAATAATAATAATAATAATAATAATAATAATAATAATAATAATAATAAATAATTCTGAGCTTCAGTGCAAGAACTCTTTAACCCTCACACAGCTTGTTCTGAGAAAAATCAGTATTAAAGAAATTTATACACATTAAACAAATTGTAATGCTATATGTTGTCATGTCTCTTCTATCCCTCACGTGGAAACTTAGGCTTACACAGCAGCAAGAATAAGATAACAACGTTATTATCATCTGTCCTTTTATGGCTATACAGTTTTTGCAGTGAACTACAGAATTATTAACTATTATTATTACAGACCTGTTATTTTTTTCACTTTTTTCACACACACACACACACACACACACACACACACACACACACACACACATCTATTATACTAAACATAAACCCACAAGAGAAAACAATACTTGTATTAACTGTAAACATTTTTCTTCCTTTCTTTATTTTTAGCAGAATCCTCCATTTCACCCTTTATCTCACTAGATGCGCTTCCCGCAGACATTCTTCATTATATGTTTCACACACCACTTCGTAACACTTGCAGCGGTTGACTTTTGTTTTCTTGTCTTTTTCTCTAGGGTATATTGTACATAGTGCTCGGTATCGGTGCTCGTTCACGTGATATTTTACCTTTGTTTTTCTTGCTAACTCCTGCCAATTTTTCTGATATTTCCCGTAGTTGATTGGTCAAGTACTGCGGATTGATTCCCGGTTATAACAAACACACCTACACTACATTCCAATGATTTCTGACTCGTTACTGCACATTTTAGAAACACTGTACGAAAGCACACACAGTCTCTCGTAAATCAACAGGTTACAACAGAGACTTACACTTGCAAACGCGTGGGGATTTCAGAAAATTTCTTACTATTTCAGTACCTTTAACTGTACAACAGATTTTGTTTTCTCGAAAAAGAAAGGTCAACGTTACTATTGACAAAAGACAGAAACGTACGATTACAATACCTTTATTTTAAACAATCTTAGAGGTGGTCTGGGAATTCCTAAACTCACCACGCGACTACTTAACCCTAGACAGGTAATCATCACTGTACTCATGTTAAAGGTAAGCATTCGTAATTTTTACTACTCACATTTTAATTAACTGAAATCAACTCAATATCACACATTTAACAACTTTTACACATTTCGTAGCCATTAGTGTTCATTTAATTTTAAGTTTGTCATAAAGTCTTTACGTTCATGTTATTGTCCTATTTACAATTAGTGCAAACAACAGCGCGATGTTCTCTGCAGAACCCCTTTTTGCAAAGTCCACAAAATGTTGTCATCATTCTCCTCTTCTTTGCAGGACATTTATAGCAAACAGTACGTTCACCATCTGGCTGCATTACCTGGCATTGTTGTTGCACAGCAATGTTCAGATGTTCTTCAATTGTTGCCCGCAGAGATCGGTGTAAAGTAGGACGTGCAAAGCGGTGCTGCATCCACGGTTTTGTCAGCTCTTCACACAATTGGAAAATGAATTGTTTTCTTGATATTGTTTTCTGAGTTCTTCTAACTATAAATTATCCATGAATTTATACTTGCAATATTTAGCATGTTGTAAAATATTGCTAGTGGCCAGCGCCTCGTCTTTCTATTGCAGGATTGTGGCACATTTGACATAGTGTATCTACACCACCTTTAGTCCCATTGTAAATAATAATAATAATAATAATAATAATAATAATAATAATAATAATAATAATAATAATAATAATAATAATAATAAAGGCTTTACATATAACGTGTTGCTTACTGTTGTCATTGCAGTCCACGTCGGTGGGGGTGGGGGGGTTTCTTTCTCCTCCTCCTTCCTCTAGAAAGAGCAGTTACCAGGGTCTAAGGAAGTGAATGCCCTTTTCTTTCTGGGCTCATCCCTACATTTGTCTTAGCTCCTTAGGGAAAACCACGGAAAACCCTCAGGCTTGCGAATAGACTGAATGAATGAGAGGAGAAACTTTAAAGGTACGTGAAAACACGTCCATGCAAGGGAGTTGGGACTGTGAAAAATTGAATATGTGAAATCCAAGACTGTATTTGCCAGGCGAGCAAAGAAGAAGAAGAAGAAGAAAGGCTTACGTATGACGTGTGGCTTACTGTTGTCATTGCAGTCCGCGTCGGCCAGCGGTGGGAGGGGGGGGGTCAATATACCTGCACATATCAGTTCAAATTATAAAAACCTCTTAATGCTACTGCGGTACTATTCCATTGCCGAACACAATATGAAGAAATTAGCAGATCCCTGAACTGAACTCTTATTACTCTGAAATTACCGCGCAGTACAATTATAGCTATGACGCATTGCAAGCGTTAGTCACCATATCGATTTGCTAAGCAAATTTTATCCCTTTAGAGCATGTCCCCCCCCCCCTCCTCCTCCATATCAGCCAACAACATACTGGATGAAGAAGACTCCTGCAAAAGGGACGAATTAAGATTTAATTTTATTTTAATGATAGACTAACATTGCAAAGTTCCAAAATAATTTTTTGCATTCCTTCATTACACTAGTCGTACAAAATTGCGGTCGTATCTCGTACTATCTATACTAATAATAAATCTGTAGCCGAAATTTTTCTGGTAAGTTTCGATTTTCCAAAAGTAATTGGTCCTAACATATATAATTAACCACCCTGAAACCGAAAATCGCATTTTTGAAAATTTTGTTTGTATGTCTGTCTGTATGTTTGTTACCTTTTCACGCGATAATGGCTGAACCGATTTATATGAAAACTGGAATATAAATTAAGTTTGTTGTAACTTAGATTTTAGGCTATATGGCATTCGAAATACTTTATTTAAAAGGGGGGTTATAAGGGGGCCTTAATTAAATAAATCGAAATATCTCGCTTATTATTGATATTTGAGAAAAAATGTTACATAACAGATGTTCCTTTAAAAATGATTTCCGTTAAGTTTTATTTTTTTACAACATTTTGATAGGACTGATATTTAATGAGATAAATGAGTTTTAAAATTAAAATAACGCTATCTAAGACGGTGCAATGAATTAAGAACAAATGACTTCGTCTATAAGGGGCCTTGGACAACAACAATCGAAACAGGGGCCTTGGACATCAACAAACAATCGAAAGCTATTAAACATAGCCTACAGGGAATGTTTCTGTGTTTGTATGAAGTAATATCACAAGCTCGTAAATTAACTGATTTGTATAATTAGTTATTATTTCACCATTGGAAACTGTAGTTTCTCTAGATGGACATAATGCTATAATGTTATTACAGTAACGTCTGAGTAAATCGAGGACAGGTAAGATTAAAATAGCTTCTTATGCACAGAAAATTTGATAGGCTATTTTGTACATTCGTTTTCTGTATTTCTTAAAATAATATTTATGTACACGCATTTTAATCTCAGAGAATTAACGAACAACGAGAGTGTATTGATTTAGTATGCAGTAATAGTACTTTAGCTTGGCAATCCATTATTTTAATAATTCATATTTTAACTATGCTCAATTGAATCGTGTTAAAATACATAAAATATATATGCAATAAATGCAGTGCTAAAAAAAAATTGGGTAATATGCGAAGCAGATTATCTTGCGCTGTTGTAAAAGTTGTTCCATGGATCAGTCGTCCTATTTTAATTATGTAATTACTTTATATTTATTTCTAACAGGTGGAGCGGAGCGAACGGGTACGGCTAGCTAACAATAAGTGAGAACTTACAATACAACAACGACAACAACAACAACAGCTGATAATCTGAAAGGGAACATAGTAATTTGGGGTGAATTAAAATGCAGCTTCCATTCGTTTAAAATTTCTTTAAATTTTAACTAAATATTAATGTAGATATTACCTCTAAAGGTAAATGGGGGCATGTTTCACAACGCTAACAAATTACAAATTAACAATATACAATTAACAACGGAAATATTACATATGCTTGTTAACTGTGTTTCACAATGCAATCTTATTCACTTGTATGTTTTAACGAACTTTACAAAATCGGCGAAACAAACTTACAAATACGCATAATTGGTTGAACAAAATCGCCAACGACAGTTTACAAAAATCACTAAGGATCAGAGGTAAAGTAGCTGTAATTTTAGAACTATCGATGGACATGTTTATATTTTTTTATATATATTTTATTTAGATTTTGCTACATCGGCGACAACGGAGTTTCGCGGCATGCAATTGGTCGAGCATACCAATGCATTAATTAGCCTACGACTTAACTGACGAAAGTTAGCGCGAAATTCATTCAAATAATTGATAAATAATGGATTTGACCCACGTAGTTATATGCAGTTGATAGAGCAGCTAACATGTCCATCCATTAAAATCAACTTCGCTCTCTGCTGGTCCATCAGTATATTTTATTGTTTCATCCATAACCTCGCCAACATTAGGGAACCCAGCAGGAGGAGCATAAAAATCCTTTGCCCGAGTAAGCACATTCGGTGATCAATAACCCGCCTCGAGTTTTTTCAATCTTGTAACAACATCAACTACCATGTGTGAACTTTTGCACACTGTAATCTTATAAATTCCGTTCTTATCTGCTAACGCAGGGAACTGAGAGCTACTATGCAACCAATGCAGTTCTCGCTTTGTGGTTAGGGCACCACTTTTCCCTTTCAGATGTTGCATGTGATGTCCCATATCTTGTAGGAGAGATTACAGCGAAATGGGATTCGGAACGACTTCAGAATACTGCGTAAGTAATGCCGACATTGCATTATTAAGTGATTGGTTTTCGGTGCAAAGTTTTTCTTCTTTAAGTGCGAGTATTTATTAAATACGTTCCTCGTATATAAGAACTAACGCGGTATTCTGAAGTATAGCGCGGGATTCATTCGAAACCTTTCATTAATATTCGTACAATGATACGAACGTGGCCGGAAAATTCTACGTTAGGCCTAAATGCAAAATCTTCGTCTGAGTCGCTAGAACTACTCAATAACATCACAACTGCTTCAGTGTAATTCTTAATGGTACCCTGTTACTATAAAATTGATTTTATACATATGTGTTTATTTTTTTCATTCACAATTAGAAGCTATTTCAACAGGGCTACTGTAGAAAATGTGCTAACTTCACTAGTAAAGTTTAGTTTACACGTTTGTAAAATTACTCCTTCGTTGTGAAACAAACATATCACTTGTAAAGAGCGCAAAATTTCATTCGTAAAGATTTGATTTCCTTTGTACAGTCCACCTTTACAAACAAAGATTGTGAAACAGAAGTTTACAAACAGAGTTCACAATTTCCAAAGATTGTAAACTTTGTGAAACACCCCACTGGTGAATCAGCACGCCGAGCTCGATCGAAATACAACCAGTTACTATTATTTCCCTATCGTTTTTTGACATTTGATTCCGCGTCCTACCTCTTTCATTCGTTACTAACCAACAACGCCAATAGCAGAAGGTAACGCAAAAACAGTCACCGGTTCCCCGATGCATGGCTTTCTCTCTCAATGTCAACTGAGAGTTAAAAATATTCATTATAATATGCACTTTCCACTCACTCCTCAGAATGTCTTCTTTATTTTTATTTATTTATTTTTTAAGATATGTGAGCTACGTACTGTATGTCTGATGTTTTGCCATCGTACATTCAAATATTTATATTCACTGTACAGTACAGCGAACTGTTTATACTTACTGTACATGCTATAACTACTTCTCCCAACTCCGCTATTGCTATATTTCCTAAACTAAACGCTGATATTGAAATAACGCCTGGTCTGATAATGCAGTCTGTTTAAATTTCTACCGACCAAGTTCTGCCCTTCATCATGGGAAAACAACGAGCTTCTTTAAAGGATACAACTACTAGGACAGAGATATTTTCATTATGGAATTTGTACTACCCACTGAAATGTAGTAACTAATGGGATTTTAATTAGCCATATATGTACAGTATATTACATTCTTTACCTAAAATGTCTCTAACTTCTAGGGAGAGCGCGAGGTACGTTCACAATCCCCTGAATACATATTCCCTTCTTCGAGAAAACGCAGAGAAGTGAACCGTCTCATATGAATATGCTACCAGTCATAAGTTTCAATACGGAGCTGCAAGTACTTAAGAATTATCAATTACTCTACAATTATGCAGCGGCGTCATCATCCAAGCTATAGCTGGAATAGGGAAGGGAACATAATATCCCATAAGTCTTATTAGAACACGCTGGAAATAGTGACGTAAAAAAAAAAATCGCCAACGGCACGTGGTGTTCCCAAGCGGTCACCCATCCAAGTACTGACCACGCCCAATGTTGCTTGACTTCGGTGATCGGACGAGAACCGGTATTTTCAACATGGTATGGCCGTTGCCGATGAAACTGCGTAATCTGTAGGCACTTGAGGACGATGGGATTGGGGTGCACTCGATAAAACCTGCACTCGCTCACACACACACGTAAACTGCCTGCTTAGACTCTGTACCTAAATTACCAAGCTCGTTGGATGTCATTGGGATAGATGATAAATCTATCTATCAACGGCAGTTTGGTTACGTTTCAACGTCACACACTGCTGGATTGACACGGGATTAATAAAACAGCTAGTCGGCATTCTAAGTTAAGCCACAGGTGGATTGTTGTTCAACAGCGGAGCCTCCTTTCAACCACATGGTTGTGGAACTGTAGTCGGATTTTCGACATCATTTTCATGCCATACTACGGAACTTCACACAAACTTCAATTCACTTCTTGCACCGGCGGCTACTACGAATGGACTGAAGCTCGCTACTGACTAGGGGGGGGGGACATTTGTCTCTTGATGGATTACGTGACAGATATATAAAGTATCAGTCGTATGTTATGAACCCGAGTTTCAATAAAGATAGATTACCCGTATGTCCACAGATTCTCAGTAGTGGCCTGCGGAAGGATTATGCCCGCGGTCGACAAGTTACCTTCTAAGTTGTTTTCCCTCAACAATTAATGCTGCCAAGTGAGTAGGAATGACACCGCGCTCTCATATAAGTCGTACGAAACTATTAAGGAAACGAATTTGCCTCGTGGATCCAAGTCTCCCATGGACTGCCTATAATGTATTATCTATCCTAGAAGTGTTATCGGGGTGATTATTTAAATTTTCACTCGGTGGGAACCGCTGTTGTTCTTCATTCATCTACTCTGTTATGAATAACTTGTGGCCCTTAAAAGGGCCGGTTGCTGATTCCCTAGCATGCACTCCCGCTTACTTGGAACTAGTGTATTTTGTGACGGCCTTGGTCCCTTCACTGACGGCGTGCTTGGCCAGCTCACCGGGTAGCAGGAGACGGACGGCTGTCTGGATCTCCCGACTGGTGATGGTCGACCGCTTGTTGTAATGCGCGAGCCGCGAAGCTTCCGCGGCGATGCGCTCGAAGATGTCGTTAACGAAGCTGTTCATGATGCTCATAGCCTTTGAACTGATTCCCGTGTCTGGGTGAACTTGTTTCAGAACCTTGTAGATGTAAATGGCGTAGCTCTCCTTCCTCTTGCGCTTCTTCTTCTTATCGCCCTTCGAAATATTCTTCTGGGCCTTGCCGGCCTTCTTGGCAGCCTTTCCGGAAGCTTTGGGGGGCATGGTGCTCGTCTGATGATGAGCCCGGAGGGAGAAAAATATTTAAGTCGCAGGGACAATGCCGTACTGCCTTCCCAGTGCGAGCCAATAGAAACAGCGCAAACGTTTGTGACTTTACGATTGGTCCGCTGTCGATTATTGACGTTGGCGTAAAAGTGAAGGTTACCGTGGGCGAGGCGTAATAGTGCGAGAGAAGCCGTACGCAAGTGACTAAACCCTCAAGACTGTGTGTTTTTGTGCCATTGCCTCGAGTGAACTCTCCAATTGTCAACATCTCCAGTGTGGTGCTAGTGTACGGACCACTAGTTAATCGATCCAGATATACAGTTCTCTCCGCTTAACGATGGGACGTTACTGCGGAAATTTCCATCTAGTTGTAGCGCACCTTTTCTACAAATATTGTTCCAGTTAGAGAGAAGCCAACACAGTGTAGCATACCGAGTGACTGACAATTTGGGCGTGTATTAAATCTTATATCACGTCAAGTGTATTCGAGTGCAAAACATTTACTATGCTTGCAGACATGTTTCACTCACTCTGCTAGTGAAAACTACACAGTGCTCTGTGTGCTCATAGTACAAAACAATCTAACGTGCAGTGAGTGAACCAACTAAATAGTGTCAACGAAACTTTACACTCCAAATATTCTCCTTTGTCTCTTCATTTCTGGACTTAGTTTAACCTTTCCTATCTCTTTCTCCAATATATACCTCAAATGCCGCAGTGTCAATTACAGTGTTTAGTGCTACGTATTACATCTTCAAACAAATAGTGCATCATAACTCCAACACAAATCAAAAGGAGGAGCCACCATGAATAACAACAACCCTGAAAGCAGAGCAACACAACCAGCATACAAAGGTAAGGGCAGTCACAACACCTCAAAAAACCGCTCTCACTCCGCTGAGGATTTGTCAGTAAATACTCCATCCTCTGACAATCCTTTTCCCGGTCTAATACACCAGCAGTCACCACCTGACGCTTTCACAGAATCAGAGGCGAACACAACCCTTATAATATATAATTATAGTGCCTCAGAACTCAAAAAAGTTCTAAACCAAATTCGTGTCCATGTTCGCTGGTACAAACACCATGAACACCTGCTTATTATAAATTTCCATACCCGAGCTCACCTCTCAAAATTTACACAGTACATTCCACCCTCAATTCTTGGGCCTAGTGATAAAACTCAGTACATGATTCCGGAGCAAGCGAAATTGCAAGCTCCTTGGCTCTCACAACCCGCTCAAAGACAATACAAACCAAATGCAGCTACCAAAGAAATATCTGCCCCTACCGCAAAAACTCCACTCAAAACAAATAACAGAGAACTACGATACAGACTAGAAAATCTGATATCGTCTCTGCCACTTCCCTCTCAAAGCACCACAGTACACCAAGACCTACAATCCCCCGTGTCACCAATCCAAACGAATCCTAATTTTGCCCCCAATCAAATCACGCCACAACCTTCCACATCAAATGCAAATAATAATACCACACCTGGCAAAGACATTCGAATATCACAAACGCAACCACCGCCTGCCGCAACTCAAATTGACTCACGCGTAGCTATGCGTATCAATAACCAAGATCTACACAAAAACAACCCCACCATCATATATCAAAATTGCCTAAAAATTCAAATCACACCACCTCGACAAACATGGTCGCAAAAATTCAGTTCAACAACTCTTATTTTCGAAAACCAAGAGCACTTAGATAAATTCATCTCCTCCTACCCACCCAACACTTTCGGACCCAACGCAGAATATGCAATTAAAATTAACAGACAGAACAGAAATACGGAGAGTGCTCAATTTTACACCAAAGAAACCAATCTAGTTGCTACTGGAATCTCCCCGGAAATAGATACAGAAACAGTATCAGCTGCTATGACAAACATCAACTTAGAACACACTAGGATCACAAGAATAAGAAATAGCTACGGACCAACGCCCCTTGTTCGCATTTTCACAAAAAACCCGAACACCATATCGACACTTCTCAGCGATGGCCTCCGACTGTGGGGCAGAACATATCATTGTGAACCGCCCAAACTAGGAAAACGCCATATTCCATGCAGGAACTGTCATCAGTATCTGCATGAGAAGAAAAACTGCACAAACCCCGCAGTTTGTTTTCACTGTGGGAACATTGGCACTTCCTGTGCACATAAAGATCGACCACATCATTGCGCCACCTGTAATAGAGACGGACATTATACAGGACAGATGCACTGTCCACTATATCCACGCGAAATCCAACTCCCCGATGAACCTACCTACAGACCATTCATTAGGAAACAAAATATTGATTCGCCACTTAAACCCAGCCAAATGACACCCCCAAACCAGCCCCCGTCTCTTAACACAATAAATTTCCCATCCCTCAACTCCGTCGACAGCGACATATCCAACATACCAAACGAAACCACCAACAGCCCCAAACCCCACACATTTGCGCAGATCTTGGCAACACCACAAAAAACCGACAGAAATGATCTCCCCACCCCCCAACAAATCGCCAACTTTATAGATGAACGTATCGCCATCCACATAACCCGCATTGAAAAATACATTGATGAAAAAATCAATCAAGCCATTAATAATTTAACACAATTTATCACAGCCACAACAATAAACACAACCCCACCCTCACGACTCGAAAATACCACAGCCACTATAAATGCCACAGCCAAAAAGACCATAAATAGGAAAGTCAGCGTTGCACCTTATGGAAACAATATAGATGTAATAATCACGCCCATAGTCCAGAAAGTCCAAACTATGATAGGTGGCGCAATAGAACGAGCCCTGGCGGATTACCAATCCCTACCCTGCCCCTCAGGAAATTCACGGCACCTAGACACCACAAACAGCCTCTCACCAACAACCTAATACCACTATAATGGCGTCCATCCTACTTCGACATGACATCACGATAATTCATTGCAATATTAGACACCTGTATAACAACAGAACGGAACTCACTCACCTCATCCAAGAGCAAAAACCTGAAATTATATGTTTAAATGAAACCCACCTTCGAGACAAAGACCGCTTTACTATGAGAGACTTCACTATATATCGACGCGACAGACCTACGATAGGAGGAGGAGTTATGATTATGACTAACAAAAACTTGACAACAACTCAAATTCCCCTACCCCTCCACCTCGACGACCAAGAATGTGTAATAATTCAAATCCACATAGGTAATTCTCGCATGCATGTGGCTTCTTTCTACTCTCCGCCAGCCAATCCACTCCCATCCACACTCCTGCGTTACCTTCACACCCTTCCAAATGTCATAATCACCACAGATATCAACGCCCACCACCCCTTCCTCCATGATAACAATCGGAACACCAAAGGCAACCACCTAGTGACGCTCTTACCCAGTCTCAACCTAGTACAAGTTCCACTCCCTGCCCCTACACGCCTACCAACTCCTACTCAACAATTTACAACTCCTGATAAAATATTCATCTCTCCCAGATTACATAACCGACTCATCAATACTCTAGTCCTTCCCCCTCTAAATTCAGATCACGCACCCATACTAATTAAACTTGCCTGCCCCTTTTACCGCTCTCAACCCGTAAACGAAGCTATATACATGCGAGATTATCGTAACGCTGATTGGCAGAAATTCAAAGATTACATATCTAAATCACTCCCTCATTTTCCAATCACGAAACACGAAGACTTAGACACCGCAGAGACTTTGTTTGTACAGGTGCTTAATGAAGCTATTCAAGACTCAATACCACAAAAACGATATACCACTGACCGTCGCCGTGCACTACCTCCAGACATCTTAAAAATCATAAAGACAAAAAGAGCAGCACACAGACTCTACATGCGCACCCATGAAGATGAAGACAGACGCCTCTACCGCTCACTACAAGAAGATGTCAAAGACGCTATACAGAGATACGAGACGCGACGATGGGACAAATTCATTCAGAAAGTCGACAAAGACAGACTAAACGCTCCCAAGCGATTTTGGGAAACCATAAAGCGTATTAGGGGCAAGTACCAATATACTTCCCACCCATTACGCAACAGACAACAAACGATTATTGACACACCAGGCAAACTGGAAGTCTTCCGACAGTTTCTATCCAACACGCACACTACACCTATACATCCAGATTTCGACCAAGATCATTACCATTTCATCACAGACCATATCAATAACCATCATATCCTCTATAATCCACTCCCAGCACCAGCACCACGATCAACCGACGACCCCATCATTGATGACATCACCATACTAGACATCTCACTTGCCCTCCAAACATGCAAGAACTCAGCACCAGGACCTGATGGTATCACATACCAAACACTTAAACAACTCCCGCCGACAGCCCTTAATTTTCTTGCTGGTCTTTTCACCCTCTCTTTGAAACTTGGACACGCTCCGACACGCTGGAGACATTCACACATACTTCTATTTCCAAAACCTGGTAAAGACGCCTCAGACCCCGCCAACTACCGACCCATAAGCCTCACCCCGACTATTGCCAAGTTAATGGAGAAAGTACTCGTTTCACGCTTGCAGGTTTACCTGCGCGACCGCAATATGATCCCCGATTCTCAGGCGGGCTTCAGACCGGGAGTCCAGCCGACTGATCAGCTGATACGGGTACTTACCCCCATTGAGGAGGCCTACTCTAAACGACATTACTCAATCTTGGTAGCGCTCGACGCCAGACGAGCCTTTGACACAGTATGGCTGGACGCCTTGCGATATAAATTAACAAACATGCAATTTCCGCACGAAATAACACGCTGGATCTCCAGCTTCCTGAATAACCGATCTGGCCAGGTCCGTCTTGGCAGACAAGATCTGTCCCGCACCTTCCAAATCGAAGCAGGAGTTCCCCAGGGCAGCGTGATTTCCCCCCTGCTCTATAACATATATGTATCTGACATCCCTCAACCCAACAACAATCAAGTGGGCCTGGCACAGTTTGCTGACGACGTGGCTTTCTGGGCCACCCATCCCCGCTTACGATCCGCCAGGGTACTAATAGACAACGCCCTGAGACACTACACTGAGTGGGCCAACACCTGGAGAATTACCATCAACACCGAAAAAACCCAAACCTGTGTCTTCCGCCCCTCTTTAAAACCACGAATCACAAACAGACAACACATTACAATCGGACAAGCATTAATACCACTCCAACACAAAGTAACATATCTAGGCATTCCACTCACATCAAAACTCTCTTGGACTACAATAGCGCAAACAATATGGGACAAATACAACAAAGCTACTAAAGCAGTAAGCCACCTAAGCGGCATTAGACGACAAGGCTGCCACGCCAACACATTACTACACCTATATAAAGCACTGGTTCGATCCCAGTGCACCTACTCCTCCTACTTTCTATTGCAATCTTCACCCTCAACACAAAAGAAATTTGAGTCCCGTGAAAGGAAATTATTGCGCCAGATATTTCGACTACCCAAACATACCAGAAACGACACAGTATACATCCACACCAAAACGAAACCACTCTCCACACACCTAATCCGAACAGTCACTAAATACACACACTTCGCACTACGTCGCTCATACACACAACATATGTTTAACAATCCTCCACACACCAACAAGAACACAACCATTGAAAAACTCCTACAAGCCTATCAAGATCACTTCAATCCACAAAATAACCATTAAACTCTCCCCCTCTCTCTCCCTCTCTACAACACCCCTCGTCTCCCGGAGTCGGCTCATTCGCGGTCTGTCTCCCACAAATACCCCACAAGAATGCCATCGTTGAGGAATGCACATACATGTCATAGACCAGAACCCGACACATACAATTAATAATCCACCTTCATCTACAACGAGAGGAAATCGAAATCAAACACCCCACCCACAACATAACGTACCAGCGAACATCACTCCGACTGCTGGATAGCTGAAGTCAAAATGCCAACGCCCAAACACAAGGATAACAACAATATAAACAAATTGTGACTGCCCTCACCACTGCTTAGTGATGCATGATAGCTACCGTTGAATAACTAAACAATAAATAAATACATTCAAAATTCACGCAAGCCCAGTAAATAATTTACATCACAAATAGTTCATGGTTACTCCTCAAATAACAACAAATCAGAACTTAAAATCTGCTTCTTAAATCTTCTTTCTTACTTTCTACCCACCTGTCTTCTTTCCACGTCTCAACCTCAATCTCATAAAAGCCCTAAATATCCAACATTCTAATAACACTGCACTCACAAGCACTCACGGTCGAAGAGGGCATTGTAATGTAAGACCCTAAAACGACCGCTGGCTCTGCCAGCAATCAACTCTGACACCCGGCGAGGCGTCGTTCTTGTAGTTAAACAGCTGCAAGTAGGAGTAGCATCATGTCGGGTCGTGGAAAGGGAGGCAAGGTGAAGGGAAAGTCAAAGTCTCGATCCAGCCGTGCTGGGTTGCAGTTCCCGGTAGGCCGTATCCACCGTCTTTTGCGTAAGGGCAATTACGCAGAGCGAGTTGGTGCCGGTGCGCCAGTCTACCTGGCCGCGGTGATGGAGTACCTGGCGGCCGAAGTTCTCGAGTTGGCTGGCAACGCAGCTCGTGACAACAAGAAGACTAGGATCATTCCTCGTCACTTACAGCTCGCCATTCGCAACGACGAGGAGCTGAACAAACTCCTGTCCGGCGTCACCATCGCCCAGGGTGGTGTGTTGCCCAACATCCAGGCGGTTCTCCTCCCGAAGAAAACCGAGAAGAAGGCTTAAGCCCCTTCTCCGTAAAACGGCCCTTTTAAGGGCCCCACTAACCTCACAAAAGTCAGAAATAGCCAGTATTGTTAATCCTCTCTCACGGCTTCGTAATGTAATTTCATTACGCGTGTCAACTTTCTCTCTCTCTCTATACCGGTGGGCTGATTTAATATCATCATTCTGTAATTTTGTGCTCTGAGCGATGTCGTTGTCCCAGGTTCGCACTGAAGTACTTGAAACCGTTGTACATTTACTAGGCTATTGTGTGATAACACATTATACTGATGCATATAGAAAGGTTTCATTATTATTATATAATTTAACACAATACGAATTAAATTAGATGATGATGCCAAAGTACATAGTTGGCTTCGAAATTTATGTAATATATTTCTATCATATTAGAGTAATGGAGATTATCGTGAAAATAATCACAAGTCCCCTTCTTTGGTGCCCATCGTGGTTTTAGACATATACGTTTGAATATACTAGTTTACTTTACTACATACTACGAATGAAACTAATTTTGAATAAGAAATCGATAACTGGTGAACAACTTACGGCGTTATAATAGAGTTCCTAATGCGTTTGTTTGTTGGTGCACATATTGGCCGCACGCGCAGGAACCCCAATACTGAGATGATGACATGACCTTCTCGTAGGAATCGAAGGCTTTGACAATTTGCGTTCGAATTTCCCCTCTCTCTGTCGTTTCGTTCGAACCGAAATGACGCAAGCTATACGTGGAAGTTGTCTGACAGGACGAAGTCCTGTGTTCTGACATGCGATGTGTACCTCTTCTCCCCAGTGTTTACCACACTGGATTCCTATGACCTAAAAGTTGGCATTGCAAAAACGTGGTGATGTGATGTTCAGTATGTGTCAATCCCCTCGGTTCCTTGTTACGGTCTGGTGAGCATTGCCTACCTGCGTTGTCATATTACCCACCAATTCTTCGGACAGTGATTATTGACTTACAGAAGTTTACAGTAACAGGTAACATAATCCGAGGAGCAAGGCTTCACAGAGGAATCCGGTCTTTCCACTTGATATACCAAGCGTTGGGGTCAGACCCATTTGAAAAACGGAGAGGCATTTCTTACAACGTCTTTTGCTGATACTGAAGTGCCCCTACGAAATAAGTTCTGTTTTCCGCACTGGCCTGTTGAGCTAGTGGTCACACAGTAAAGGTGAATTAAATTAATCTCGACAACTACTGCCCTTTTTAGACGGATTTTATGGCCCTGAAAAGGGCCGTTTTGCCGACGGATTCGGCAGCAGACGTGTGTAGGCAGTCTAACCGCCGAACCCGTAGAGAGTCCTCCCCTGCCTCTTCAAGGCGTATACCACGTCCATGGCCGTGACTGTCTTCCGCTTCGCGTGCTCGGTGTATGTTACAGCGTCACGGATTACGTTCTCCAGAAAGACCTTGAGAACACCTCTCGTCTCCTCGTAGATGAGGCCGGAGATACGCTTTACGCCTCCACGTCGGGCGAGACGACGAATGGCCGGCTTCGTGATGCCCTGAATATTATCTCGGAGAACCTTCCTGTGGCGCTTCGCTCCACCTTTGCCAAGACCCTTGCCTCCCTTGCCGCGTCCAGTCATGTTGCTCGTGTGACGAAGGTTAAAAGTGATCTCGACGGCGGGTCATTTTTTGGTTTATATACTAAAACCCGCGGACCAATCACATTACGGAAGGGGCGTGGCTTCTCAACGGGCGAAGACATAAATACCCCTCTTGGGGGCAGCGGGGGCGACTGTATTGCGTCAACTTGGGTTGCGAGGACTAAGGAGTAAGCGATGGCACGTACGAAGCAAACTGCGCGTAAGTCCACGGGAGGCAAGGCTCCACGAAAGCAGCTGGCAACGAAGGCCGCTAGGAAGAGCGCACCGGCTACTGGAGGCGTGAAGAAACCCCATCGATACCGCCCTGGTACAGTTGCTCTTCGCGAGATCCGTCGTTACCAGAAGAGCACCGAGCTCCTCATCCGCAAGCTGCCTTTCCAGCGCTTGGTGCGTGAAATCGCTCAGGATTTCAAAACCGACCTCCGTTTCCAGAGCTCAGCCGTAATGGCCTTGCAGGAGGCAAGCGAGGCATACCTCGTCGGTCTCTTCGAGGATACCAACCTTTGCGCCATCCACGCCAAGCGCGTGACCATTATGCCCAAGGATATTCAGCTGGCTAGGCGCATCCGCGGCGAGAGGGCTTGAATTAACAAAGGTACTCCTGCCCGCAAAAAGGCCCTTTTCAGGGCCACTAGTTATTTCTCGGAAGAGCCGGTTGTACCGTACTCCAGGTCTCGTTCCTACTACCCTCAGTTCAAGGTCACCTCAATAATATAAATGGTTTCTCCCTTTCCATTCCTCACCGTATCAGCATTTTCCCACAGCCTGTTTGACAAATATCGCAATGTATCCTATAGGTTAATAAACAATTTTTTAATAGAACGATGGATAACAAAGTTTCTTAGGAAAATTAAAAAAAAATTTCACAGTTCTATAATATTGCACATTATATATATTTACCAAATTAAGGGTTAACGCCGCCGGGACGAGTGATCCTCCGTCCGACCGATCACAAGCGCCAAGGCTCAAAGTGGTCCAGAAAGCAAATCTAGCTGGACTAAAAATGTGACATATTTCCATGAAACTTCGCACTATAGTCACTACTGTATAAGAGGAGAAACTACCCCTTTATAGACGATGCGTTTTGACAAAAATTAGTGACTTGTCTCATATATAATATATTGTTTTAATGAAACTTTACACAGTACTTACATGTAGCTCGTTTATACTATATTGGATACAAAATGTGATTATGATTGTATAAGAGTAGCTACTTGTCTCCTATCTAACATTTTTTACTTTCACGAAACTATAACTGTGACTCATTATTTTCGATAGTACAGACGTGGTCTGCTTAGGAAAGGACAAGCGGAAGACTGTGACCTTTGTGACCTCGGGTGGGTATTACGATAACATTTATAACCGTCACCCTGATAAGCATCCGAGCAGCTTATTTCAAAAAGGAGTTTGAATACAAACAATTCCTTCAATCTACTACGATTATTACAATAACTGATTTCATTAATCTCCTCTCTTCTTTAGCAAAATATAAATTACCTTCAATTGGTCGATTCAGCAAACTTGTTCATAAAACTTATCGCTATTGCGTCACGTTTCGCAATTTTTCTAAAGTAAAAACAAAAACACGAACAAACGCCTACTCCTTTAACCTCATCGCTCTCTTATCTCTAGAATCCCGGGGGGTTGAGAACCTGAATTCTCTGTGGTGTGAAACAAAGCAACCCGCAGGAGCAATGACACGTTCAATTGTCCTAATAATAGAAAAAAAATTACACGTCATTTAGTGTATTCAGAACATTTTTACAGGACCGTGTAGGATATTCACTCTCCTGTCGAATAGTTTCGGCGGCTGGTAGGCGATACGCATTAATTAAAATAATACTTGCGTACCTTGTTCAGGACAGTGACTGTGCTACTTTCTTTCTTTCTTTCTTTCTTTCTTTCTTTCTTTCTTTCCTTTATTTGTAGCTTATTGATGACACCAGATGCCATAACGGAAATGCCGTGATGGTATGTTTGTTTAATATTCAAAATCAAGTGACAGACGCTATTTGACTTTGCGGTGGAGGGGATAGGGACCTGATCTCGGATGTTCCGAGAGATGCCGGCGCACAGTTGTCCAGAACGCAAAACTATGTAAGAAAATCAACTTCATCATAACCGAAGTTTAAGTAATATCTAGGCTTAAACAAAAGCTAGGCATTGTGCACAACAGCATACAAAACATCAATATCAGTAAGAGGTGGGACAAAACATGAGTTTTTTTTTTAAAGTCACGCTCTTCAGTTGATTTTTGTTCGTGGGGTCAGTGGCTGTTTTATACTGTTAAACCTTCCCTTATGGAGGTCATAGGACAAGATGTGTACTTTCATTTAATACGCGAAAAGCAATCTATAATACGTTAGCATTCATTTAATTGGCACGTTTACTGAGATTTGTGCAACTAGTTTTTTTTTTTTTTTTTTTTTTACGACATATTTAACAGGCTGTGCATTACAAGTAAACCTGAGTTAACTTTCAATTCTTCTACCCAAACATTAATCAAATATTAAACTCTATACGGCTTAAAATTTAGCTGCTACATCCTGCAAACTTAGATGTTATATTCATCTCTTGGTGGCGCTTTACGAATTCGACAGCAGCCACTTTTCAGAGTCTGGATGAAGGAGCTTAATTTCTCCAAGAAAAATTCAACACTTCTTGAACATATAATGAACAACTAAATTATGGAGTATATCCATGAATCTAGCATTTTGTTACCAACTGCGAAAAATATGGCAGGCTAGTCATCTTTTAGGAGCATAATTTCTATTAAAACATTAAAAATTATCAGAAAAACTAATTTTTCCCTAATTCCCTAATTACACGAGCATAATTCGTTTTTGCATAGATGCGTATAAAATTTCATGGAAATATGTTACATAGGGGAGAAATTATTAACTCTGTATAAATGTAGCCTCTAAACACAAGAAGTAGATTCCCATATAAAAACCATTATCTGAATTTATGCTACCTGTAACTATACTGTGTGAAATATAATGTAAATATTTCAGTTAAGATAGAAATTATTAATTTAGTCTATAAAGCACTTCCGATACAACTCTTCACACAATAATAATAATAATAATAATAATAATAATAATAATAATAATAATAATAATAATAATAATAATAATAAATAATTCTGAGCTTCAGTGCAAGAACTCTTTAACCCTCACACAGCTTGTTCTGAGAAAAATCAGTATTAAAGAAATTTATACACATTAAACAAATTGTAATGCTATATGTTGTCATGTCTCTTCTATCCCTCACGTGGAAACTTAGGCTTACACAGCAGCAAGAATAAGATAACAACGTTATTATCATCTGTCCTTTTATGGCTATACAGTTTTTGCAGTGAACTACAGAATTATTAACTATTATTATTACAGACCTGTTATTTTTTTCACTTTTTTCACACACACACACACACACACACACACACACACACACACACACATCTATTATACTAAACATAAACCCACAAGAGAAAACAATACTTGTATTAACTGTAAACATTTTTCTTCCTTTCTTTATTTTTAGCAGAATCCTCCATTTCACCCTTTATCTCACTAGATGCGCTTCCCGCAGACATTCTTCATTATATGTTTCACACACCACTTCGTAACACTTGCAGCGGTTGACTTTTGTTTTCTTGTCTTTTTCTCTAGGGTATATTGTACATAGTGCTCGGTATCGGTGCTCGTTCACGTGATATTTTACCTTTGTTTTTCTTGCTAACTCCTGCCAATTTTTCTGATATTTCCCGTAGTTGATTGGTCAAGTACTGCGGATTGATTCCCGGTTATAACAAACACACCTACACTACATTCCAATGATTTCTGACTCGTTACTGCACATTTTAGAAACACTGTACGAAAGCACACACAGTCTCTCGTAAATCAACAGGTTACAACAGAGACTTACACTTGCAAACGCGTGGGGATTTCAGAAAATTTCTTACTATTTCAGTACCTTTAACTGTACAACAGATTTTGTTTTCTCGAAAAAGAAAGGTCAACGTTACTATTGACAAAAGACAGAAACGTACGATTACAATACCTTTATTTTAAACAATCTTAGAGGTGGTCTGGGAATTCCTAAACTCACCACGCGACTACTTAACCCTAGACAGGTAATCATCACTGTACTCATGTTAAAGGTAAGCATTCGTAATTTTTACTACTCACATTTTAATTAACTGAAATCAACTCAATATCACACATTTAACAACTTTTACACATTTCGTAGCCATTAGTGTTCATTTAATTTTAAGTTTGTCATAAAGTCTTTACGTTCATGTTATTGTCCTATTTACAATTAGTGCAAACAACAGCGCGATGTTCTCTGCAGAACCCCTTTTTGCAAAGTCCACAAAATGTTGTCATCATTCTCCTCTTCTTTGCAGGACATTTATAGCAAACAGTACGTTCACCATCTGGCTGCATTACCTGGCATTGTTGTTGCACAGCAATGTTCAGATGTTCTTCAATTGTTGCCCGCAGAGATCGGTGTAAAGTAGGACGTGCAAAGCGGTGCTGCATCCACGGTTTTGTCAGCTCTTCACACAATTGGAAAATGAATTGTTTTCTTGATATTGTTTTCTGAGTTCTTCTAACTATAAATTATCCATGAATTTATACTTGCAATATTTAGCATGTTGTAAAATATTGCTAGTGGCCAGCGCCTCGTCTTTCTATTGCAGGAAAGATTGTGGCACATTTGACATAGTGTATCTACACCACCTTTAGTCCCATTGTAAATAATAATAATAATAATAATAATAATAATAATAATAATAATAATAATAATAATAATAATAATAATAAAGGCTTTACATATAACGTGTTGCTTACTGTTGTCATTGCAGTCCACGTCGGTGGGGGTGGGGGGGTTTCTTTCTCCTCCTCCTTCCTCTAGAAAGAGCAGTTACCAGGGTCTAAGGAAGTGAATGCCCTTTTCTTTCTGGGCTCATCCCTACATTTGTCTTAGCTCCTTAGGGAAAACCACGGAAAACCCTCAGGCTTGCGAATAGACTGAATGAATGAGAGGAGAAACTTTAAAGGTACGTGAAAACACGTCCATGCAAGGGAGTTGGGACTGTGAAAAATTGAATATGTGAAATCCAAGACTGTATTTGCCAGGCGAGCAAAGAAGAAGAAGAAGAAGAAAGGCTTACGTATGACGTGTGGCTTACTGTTGTCATTGCAGTCCGCGTCGGCCAGCGGTGGGAGGGGGGGGGTCAATATACCTGCACATATCAGTTCAAATTATAAAAACCTCTTAATGCTACTGCGGTACTATTCCATTGCCGAACACAATATGAAGAAATTAGCAGATCCCTGAACTGAACTCTTATTACTCTGAAATTACCGCGCAGTACAATTATAGCTATGACGCATTGCAAGCGTTAGTCACCATATCGATTTGCTAAGCAAATTTTATCCCTTTAGAGCATGTCCCCCCCCCCCTCCTCCTCCATATCAGCCAACAACATACTGGATGAAGAAGACTCCTGCAAAAGGGACGAATTAAGATTTAATTTTATTTTAATGATAGACTAACATTGCAAAGTTCCAAAATAATTTTTTGCATTCCTTCATTACACTAGTCGTACAAAATTGCGGTCGTATCTCGTACTATCTATACTAATAATAAATCTGTAGCCGAAATTTTTCTGGTAAGTTTCGATTTTCCAAAAGTAATTGGTCCTAACATATATAATTAACCACCCTGAAACCGAAAATCGCATTTTTGAAAATTTTGTTTGTATGTCTGTCTGTATGTTTGTTACCTTTTCACGCGATAATGGCTGAACCGATTTATATGAAAACTGGAATATAAATTAAGTTTGTTGTAACTTAGATTTTAGGCTATATGGCATTCGAAATACTTTATTTAAAAGGGGGGTTATAAGGGGGCCTTAATTAAATAAATCGAAATATCTCGCTTATTATTGATATTTGAGAAAAAATGTTACATAACAGATGTTCCTTTAAAAATGATTTCCGTTAAGTTTTATTTTTTTACAACATTTTGATAGGACTGATATTTAATGAGATAAATGAGTTTTAAAATTAAAATAACGCTATCTAAGACGGTGCAATGAATTAAGAACAAATGACTTCGTCTATAAGGGGCCTTGGACAACAACAATCGAAACAGGGGCCTTGGACATCAACAAACAATCGAAAGCTATTAAACATAGCCTACAGGGAATGTTTCTGTGTTTGTATGAAGTAATATCACAAGCTCGTAAATTAACTGATTTGTATAATTAGTTATTATTTCACCATTGGAAACTGTAGTTTCTCTAGATGGACATAATGCTATAATGTTATTACAGTAACGTCTGAGTAAATCGAGGACAGGTAAGATTAAAATAGCTTCTTATGCACAGAAAATTTGATAGGCTATTTTGTACATTCGTTTTCTGTATTTCTTAAAATAATATTTATGTACACGCATTTTAATCTCAGAGAATTAACGAACAACGAGAGTGTATTGATTTAGTATGCAGTAATAGTACTTTAGCTTGGCAATCCATTATTTTAATAATTCATATTTTAACTATGCTCAATTGAATCGTGTTAAAATACATAAAATATATATGCAATAAATGCAGTGCTAAAAAAAAATTGGGTAATATGCGAAGCAGATTATCTTGCGCTGTTGTAAAAGTTGTTCCATGGATCAGTCGTCCTATTTTAATTATGTAATTACTTTATATTTATTTCTAACAGGTGGAGCGGAGCGAACGGGTACGGCTAGCTAACAATAAGTGAGAACTTACAATACAACAACGACAACAACAACAACAGCTGATAATCTGAAAGGGAACATAGTAATTTGGGGTGAATTAAAATGCAGCTTCCATTCGTTTAAAATTTCTTTAAATTTTAACTAAATATTAATGTAGATATTACCTCTAAAGGTAAATGGGGGCATGTTTCACAACGCTAACAAATTACAAATTAACAATATACAATTAACAACGGAAATATTACATATGCTTGTTAACTGTGTTTCACAATGCAATCTTATTCACTTGTATGTTTTAACGAACTTTACAAAATCGGCGAAACAAACTTACAAATACGCATAATTGGTTGAACAAAATCGCCAACGACAGTTTACAAAAATCACTAAGGATCAGAGGTAAAGTAGCTGTAATTTTAGAACTATCGATGGACATGTTTATATTTTTTTATATATATTTTATTTAGATTTTGCTACATCGGCGACAACGGAGTTTCGCGGCATGCAATTGGTCGAGCATACCAATGCATTAATTAGCCTACGACTTAACTGACGAAAGTTAGCGCGAAATTCATTCAAATAATTGATAAATAATGGATTTGACCCACGTAGTTATATGCAGTTGATAGAGCAGCTAACATGTCCATCCATTAAAATCAACTTCGCTCTCTGCTGGTCCATCAGTATATTTTATTGTTTCATCCATAACCTCGCCAACATTAGGGAACCCAGCAGGAGGAGCATAAAAATCCTTTGCCCGAGTAAGCACATTCGGTGATCAATAACCCGCCTCGAGTTTTTTCAATCTTGTAACAACATCAACTACCATGTGTGAACTTTTGCACACTGTAATCTTATAAATTCCGTTCTTATCTGCTAACGCAGGGAACTGAGAGCTACTATGCAACCAATGCAGTTCTCGCTTTGTGGTTAGGGCACCACTTTTCCCTTTCAGATGTTGCATGTGATGTCCCATATCTTGTAGGAGAGATTACAGCGAAATGGGATTCGGAACGACTTCAGAATACTGCGTAAGTAATGCCGACATTGCATTATTAAGTGATTGGTTTTCGGTGCAAAGTTTTTCTTCTTTAAGTGCGAGTATTTATTAAATACGTTCCTCGTATATAAGAACTAACGCGGTATTCTGAAGTATAGCGCGGGATTCATTCGAAACCTTTCATTAATATTCGTACAATGATACGAACGTGGCCGGAAAATTCTACGTTAGGCCTAAATGCAAAATCTTCGTCTGAGTCGCTAGAACTACTCAATAACATCACAACTGCTTCAGTGTAATTCTTAATGGTACCCTGTTACTATAAAATTGATTTTATACATATGTGTTTATTTTTTTCATTCACAATTAGAAGCTATTTCAACAGGGCTACTGTAGAAAATGTGCTAACTTCACTAGTAAAGTTTAGTTTACACGTTTGTAAAATTACTCCTTCGTTGTGAAACAAACATATCACTTGTAAAGAGCGCAAAATTTCATTCGTAAAGATTTGATTTCCTTTGTACAGTCCACCTTTACAAACAAAGATTGTGAAACAGAAGTTTACAAACAGAGTTCACAATTTCCAAAGATTGTAAACTTTGTGAAACACCCCACTGGTGAATCAGCACGCCGAGCTCGATCGAAATACAACCAGTTACTATTATTTCCCTATCGTTTTTTGACATTTGATTCCGCGTCCTACCTCTTTCATTCGTTACTAACCAACAACGCCAATAGCAGAAGGTAACGCAAAAACAGTCACCGGTTCCCCGATGCATGGCTTTCTCTCTCAATGTCAACTGAGAGTTAAAAATATTCATTATAATATGCACTTTCCACTCACTCCTCAGAATGTCTTCTTTATTTTTATTTATTTATTTTTTAAGATATGTGAGCTACGTACTGTATGTCTGATGTTTTGCCATCGTACATTCAAATATTTATATTCACTGTACAGTACAGCGAACTGTTTATACTTACTGTACATGCTATAACTACTTCTCCCAACTCCGCTATTGCTATATTTCCTAAACTAAACGCTGATATTGAAATAACGCCTGGTCTGATAATGCAGTCTGTTTAAATTTCTACCGACCAAGTTCTGCCCTTCATCATGGGAAAACAACGAGCTTCTTTAAAGGATACAACTACTAGGACAGAGATATTTTCATTATGGAATTTGTACTACCCACTGAAATGTAGTAACTAATGGGATTTTAATTAGCCATATATGTACAGTATATTACATTCTTTACCTAAAATGTCTCTAACTTCTAGGGAGAGCGCGAGGTACGTTCACAATCCCCTGAATACATATTCCCTTCTTCGAGAAAACGCAGAGAAGTGAACCGTCTCATATGAATATGCTACCAGTCATAAGTTTCAATACGGAGCTGCAAGTACTTAAGAATTATCAATTACTCTACAATTATGCAGCGGCGTCATCATCCAAGCTATAGCTGGAATAGGGAAGGGAACATAATATCCCATAAGTCTTATTAGAACACGCTGGAAATAGTGACGTAAAAAAAAAATCGCCAACGGCACGTGGTGTTCCCAAGCGGTCACCCATCCAAGTACTGACCACGCCCAATGTTGCTTGACTTCGGTGATCGGACGAGAACCGGTATTTTCAACATGGTATGGCCGTTGCCGATGAAACTGCGTAATCTGTAGGCACTTGAGGACGATGGGATTGGGGTGCACTCGATAAAACCTGCACTCGCTCACACACACACGTAAACTGCCTGCTTAGACTCTGTACCTAAATTACCAAGCTCGTTGGATGTCATTGGGATAGATGATAAATCTATCTATCAACGGCAGTTTGGTTACGTTTCAACGTCACACACTGCTGGATTGACACGGGATTAATAAAACAGCTAGTCGGCATTCTAAGTTAAGCCACAGGTGGATTGTTGTTCAACAGCGGAGCCTCCTTTCAACCACATGGTTGTGGAACTGTAGTCGGATTTTCGACATCATTTTCATGCCATACTACGGAACTTCACACAAACTTCAATTCACTTCTTGCACCGGCGGCTACTACGAATGGACTGAAGCTCGCTACTGACTAGGGGGGGGGGGGACATTTGTCTCTTGATGGATTACGTGACAGATATATAAAGTATCAGTCGTATGTTATGAACCCGAGTTTCAATAAAGATAGATTACCCGTATGTCCACAGATTCTCAGTAGTGGCCTGCGGAAGGATTATGCCCGCGGTCGACAAGTTACCTTCTAAGTTGTTTTCCCTCAACAATTAATGCTGCCAAGTGAGTAGGAATGACACCGCGCTCTCATATAAGTCGTACGAAACTATTAAGGAAACGAATTTGCCTCGTGGATCCAAGTCTCCCATGGACTGCCTATAATGTATTATCTATCCTAGAAGTGTTATCGGGGTGATTATTTAAATTTTCACTCGGTGGGAACCGCTGTTGTTCTTCATTCATCTACTCTGTTATGAATAACTTGTGGCCCTTAAAAGGGCCGGTTGCTGATTCCCTAGCAAGCACTCCCGCTTACTTGGAACTAGTGTATTTTGTGACGGCCTTGGTCCCTTCACTGACGGCGTGCTTGGCCAGCTCACCGGGTAGCAGGAGACGGACGGCTGCCTGGATCTCCCGACTGGTGATGGTCGACCGCTTGAAGCTTCCGCGGCGATGCGCTCGAAGATGTCGTTAACGAAGCTGTTCATGATGCTCATAGCCTTTGAACTGATTCCCGTGTCTGGGTGAACTTGTTTCAGAACCTTGTAGATGTAAATGGCGTAGCTCTCCTTCCTCTTGCGCTTCTTCTTCTTATCGCCCTTCGAAATATTCTTCTGGGCCTTGCCGGCCTTCTTGGCAGCCTTTCCGGAAGCTTTGGGGGGCATGGTGCTCGTCTGATGATGATTTTTTTTTTTTTTTTTTTTTTTTTTTTTTTTTTTTTTTTTATTTTTTTTTTTTTTTTACCTTGGGGACTTAGTGAAGTGAATTTTTAATGGCAGGCAGAGTAACTATCTCATGCCCCCATGTTTTGATTGCTACCAGTGCACTTCATTAGAACCAGGTACCCAGCTTCGAAGCCGTTAGCCCTGTGAACTTACAATATATTTATGTTCCCCTATTGTCATAATTGAGGGTTGGTATCTAAGAAATTAGCAAGTTCTTTGTGATAGTAGAAGAGAAAGAGTGGGGGAAGGGAAGTGGTCCGTGGCCCATTTCTTTTAGGGCTCATCCCGACATTTGTCTTATTGCTCAAGGGAAACCACGGAAAAACCTAGAGCAGGATGAGATGTCGTGCTGACGACAAGCCAATTGGCTATAGTTTGGTCGGAATATGTTCGGGTGGGAGGTTTTAATTTAATCATTGTTCAAAATTCACATACATTAAAGGTCCATAAAAGTGTTAACAATTGGAACAGTGGATCTAAACTGCCAGTAATGTGATGACCCTGAAACAGAGAAATAACATTATTAATGCATGAATAGCCTTGTCTGTGTGTGGAGTCAAGTGGTTATTTATTGTTCAAGTTGGTATTCGTCTTGTACGTTGTCGTTCCAAGCTAGAGGGTGGAGTACGCTCTTAGGTCTTTTATGTTTATCTAACGCAGGGTTGTAATTTCCTAATGAAGAAATTAGTGCGTTTGTGCTGCTGTACGACTTTGTGTACGTGCAGAAGGCTTGATTTGAGATAAATTCTTGAATTGTCGAAATTTCTAATTCTTCATGAATCAATCTAACAGGAGTTACTCTAGGAAGTCCTGTGATGAATCTTAAAATTTTGTTTTGGAAAACTTGTAATTTTTTACGGACTGTAATAGGTGCATGTCCCCAAGCAGGACAAGCATATAGCATTACTGACCTGATTAATGTTTTATACAACGTTAGAGCTGTGTGTATGTTTAGATGTCTGCTTTTATTTAATATTGGATAAAGCTCCACCATTCTAGCATTGGCAAGTCTGAGTTTTTGTAGTACGTGTTCGGAGAAAGTGAGCCGTCTGTCCAGTGTTACTCCGAGATATTTTACTGAAGTTTTCCACTCGATTTGTGATCCATTTATGGCTAATTTTGTGTGATTTATGCCCGGTCTATTGAATTTATTTCTCCTGCTAAATAATATGGCTTGTGTTTTTGATATATTTAATTTAATTCTCCATCTGAGGAGCCATGGTTCAATGTCACGTAGGTGACCTTGTAGCCTATTAATGGCAACATTTGGCTTCCACGATGCAGTGAGAAATGCCGAATCATCCGCGTATAGCGCTAGAATGCTATTGTTGAAATTTTGATGAAAAGGTAGGTCATTAATATAAATTTGGAAAAGTATCGGTGCCAGAATGCTGCCCTGAGGCACTCCTGCGTTAATACCTCGCGACGTGGAGAGCACGTCGTTCAGTTTAACCTGGAACGTTCTGCCCCGAATATAATTGTCCAACAGCTTAACTAGGCGGCAATTTAAATTGTTGTTAATTAATTTATGAATCAAGCCCGCATGCCAAACTCTGTCAAAGGCTTGTGTGTAATCTAGGAATATAGCCGCTACTGTTCGATTTAAATTAAATGCAGTGGTAATGAATTCCGTTGTGCGCAGCAATTGCTGTGTGCACGAGTGACCTGAACGGAATCCAAACTGTTCGTTTCGGATTAGATCATTGTTTCCGATCTCGGATTTCAATCTTTTTTGTATGATCTTTTCCGCAACTTTACCTAGAACATTTAGTAGACTAATGGGTCGATAATTACATGGATCACATTTATTCTTTCCTGGCTTAGGAATTTGAATAATATGCGAGTTTTTCCAAATTTTAGGAAAATAGCCTATCCGAAAGATAGCGTTTATGATACTTGTAAGCAGTTGATACGCTTTATGTGATAATTGTTTCAGTACTTCAGCCTGTATGCCATCGGGGCCAGGGGCTTTTTTAATTGGCAAGTGTCTAATTTGCCATTTTATCTCGTGAACACTAGCAGGACGGATCAGTGGTGCGTCGTTATTGTTGATGTCCACGTTTTGTAGGTACGTAGTTGTGTCTTGTGTTATTCTGTCATGTATTTGTCTGTCATATAAGTCACCGTGTGGATGGAAGGAGTTCTCGAGGACTTCCGCGAAAATAGTTGCCTTCTCCTCTGGACTATTGTACGTTGTCCCATTGTGCTGGATGGGAGGGATGTCACTATATGGCTTAGTGAAAAACTTTGTAATTTTCCACACTTCGCTCATATTGTCGGTATCTAATTTACTAAGTTTTTGAGTCCAGGCTTGGATAATCTGATCGTTTATTTTCTGAGAAATTTCCCTTTTTAAACGATTTATCCTTGGTCTTAGGCGAGGGTCCCGCGTTCTTTGCCAGGCACGTCGACAGTCATTTCTTTCCCTTATTAATTTTAAAGTATCCTGTGGAAGTTCTAATTTCCCCGGAGTAATAGTTTTCGTTGGAATTACCGACATAGATTCCTGTATAGCATTCGTTAGCGTTTTAGCAGCTTCTTCGATCTCAACAGATGATGTAGGAACCACGTCATCTGTGAGAGCGTCCAACTTATCTCGAAAGAGTTCCCAGTCGGCTGCTTTGTAGAGTAGCACAGTTTTTGGAGGGGATAATTGTAGTTGCGCTCGAAACGTAATGATAACAGGTTTATGATCTGAGTCTGATGATGAGCCCGGAGGGAGAAAAATATTTAAGTCGCAGGGACAATGCCGTACTGCCTTCCCAGTGCGAGCCAATAGAAACAGCGCAAACGTTTGTGACTTTACGATTGGTCCGCTGTCGATTATTGACGTTGGCGTAAAAGTGAAGGTTACCGTGGGCGAGGCGTCGTTCTTGTAGTTAAACAGCTGCAAGTAGGAGTAGCATCATGTCGGGTCGTGGAAAGGGAGGCAAGGTGAAGGGAAAGTCAAAGTCTCGATCCAGCCGTGCTGGGTTGCAGTTCCCGGTAGGCCGTATCCACCGTCTTTTGCGTAAGGGCAATTACGCAGAGCGAGTTGGTGCCGGTGCGCCAGTCTACCTGGCCGCGGTGATGGAGTACCTGGCGGCCGAAGTTCTCGAGTTGGCTGGCAACGCAGCTCGTGACAACAAGAAGACTAGGATCATTCCTCGTCACTTACAGCTCGCCATTCGCAACGACGAGGAGCTGAACAAACTCCTGTCCGGCGTCACCATCGCCCAGGGTGGTGTGTTGCCCAACATCCAGGCGGTTCTCCTCCCGAAGAAAACCGAGAAGAAGGCTTAAGCCCCTTCTCCGTAAAACGGCCCTTTTAAGGGCCCCACTAACCTCACAAAAGTCAGAAATAGCCAGTATTGTTAATCCTCTCTCACGGCTTCGTAATGTAATTTCATTACGCGTGTCAACTTTCTCTCTCTCTCTATACCGGTGGGCTGATTTAATATCATCATTCTGTAATTTTGTGCTCTGAACGATGTCGTTGTCCCAGGTTCGCACTGAAGTACTTGAAACCGTTGTACATTTACTAGGCTATTGTGTGATAACACATTATACTGATGCATATAGAAAGGTTTCATTATTATTATATAATTTAACACAATACGAATTAAATTAGATGATGATGCCAAAGTACATAGTTGGCTTCGAAATTTATGTAATATATTTCTATCATATTAGAGTAATGGAGATTATCGTGAAAATAATCACAAGTCCCCTTCTTTGGTGCCCATCGTGGTTTTAGACATATACGTTTGAATATACTAGTTTACTTTACTACATACTACGAATGAAACTAATTTTGAATAAGAAATCGATAACTGGTGAACAACTTACGGCGTTATAATAGAGTTCCTAATGCGTTTGTTTGTTGGTGCACATATTGGCCGCACGCGCAGGAACCCCAATACTGAGATGATGACATGACCTTCTCGTAGGAATCGAAGGCTTTGACAATTTGCGTTCGAATTTCCCCTCTCTCTGTCGTTTCGTTCGAACCGAAATGACGCAAGCTATACGTGGAAGTTGTCTGACAGGACGAAGTCCTGTGTTCTGACATGCGATGTGTACCTCTTCTCCCCAGTGTTTACCACACTGGATTCCTATGACCTAAAAGTTGGCATTGCAAAAACGTGGTGATGTGATGTTCAGTATGTGTCAATCCCCTCGGTTCCTTGTTACGGTCTGGTGAGCATTGCCTACCTGCGTTGTCATATTACCCACCAATTCTTCGGACAGTGATTATTGACTTACAGAAGTTTACAGTAACAGGTAACATAATCCGAGGAGCAAGGCTTCACAGAGGAATCCGGTCTTTCCACTTGATATACCAAGCGTTGGGGTCAGACCCATTTGAAAAACGGAGAGGCATTTCTTACAACGTCTTTTGCTGATACTGAAGTGCCCCTACGAAATAAGTTCTGTTTTCCGCACTGGCCTGTTGAGCTAGTGGTCACACAGTAAAGGTGAATTAAATTAATCTCGACAACTACTGCCCTTTTTAGACGGATTTTATGGCCCTGAAAAGGGCCGTTTTGCCGACGGATTCGGCAGCAGACGTGTGTAGGCAGTCTAACCGCCGAACCCGTAGAGAGTCCTCCCCTGCCTCTTCAAGGCGTATACCACGTCCATGGCCGTGACTGTCTTCCGCTTCGCGTGCTCGGTGTATGTTACAGCGTCACGGATTACGTTCTCCAGAAAGACCTTGAGAACACCTCTCGTCTCCTCGTAGATGAGGCCGGAGATACGCTTTACGCCTCCACGTCGGGCGAGACGACGAATGGCCGGCTTCGTGATGCCCTGAATATTATCTCGGAGAACCTTCCTGTGGCGCTTCGCTCCACCTTTGCCAAGACCCTTGCCTCCCTTGCCGCGTCCAGTCATGTTGCTCGTGTGACGAAGGTTAAAAGTGATCTCGACGGCGGGTCATTTTTTGGTTTATATACTAAAACCCGCGGACCAATCACATTACGGAAGGGGCGTGGCTTCTCAACGGGCGAAGACATAAATACCCCTCTTGGGGGCAGCGGGGGCGACTGTATTGCGTCAACTTGGGTTGCGAGGACTAAGGAGTAAGCGATGGCACGTACGAAGCAAACTGCGCGTAAGTCCACGGGAGGCAAGGCTCCACGAAAGCAGCTGGCAACGAAGGCCGCTAGGAAGAGCGCACCGGCTACTGGAGGCGTGAAGAAACCCCATCGATACCGCCCTGGTACAGTTGCTCTTCGCGAGATCCGTCGTTACCAGAAGAGCACCGAGCTCCTCATCCGCAAGCTGCCTTTCCAGCGCTTGGTGCGTGAAATCGCTCAGGATTTCAAAACCGACCTCCGTTTCCAGAGCTCAGCCGTAATGGCCTTGCAGGAGGCAAGCGAGGCATACCTCGTCGGTCTCTTCGAGGATACCAACCTTTGCGCCATCCACGCCAAGCGCGTGACCATTATGCCCAAGGATATTCAGCTGGCTAGGCGCATCCGCGGCGAGAGGGCTTGAATTAACAAAGGTACTCCTGCCCGCAAAAAGGCCCTTTTCAGGGCCACTAGTTATTTCTCGGAAGAGCCGGTTGTACCGTACTCCAGGTCTCGTTCCTACTACCCTCAGTTCAAGGTCACCTCAATAATATAAATGGTTTCTCCCTTTCCATTCCTCACCGTATCAGCATTTTCCCACAGCCTGTTTGACAAATATCGCAATGTATCCTATAGGTTAATAAACAATTTTTTAATAGAACGATGGATAACAAAGTTTCTTAGGAAAATTAAAAAAAAATTTCACAGTTCTATAATATTGCACATTATATATATTTACCAAATTAAGGGTTAACGCCGCCGGGACGAGTGATCCTCCGTCCGACCGATCACAAGCGCCAAGGCTCAAAGTGGTCCAGAAAGCAAATCTAGCTGGACTAAAAATGTGACATATTTCCATGAAACTTCGCACTATAGTCACTACTGTATAAGAGGAGAAACTACCCCTTTATAGACGATGCGTTTTGACAAAAATTAGTGACTTGTCTCATATATAATATATTGTTTTAATGAAACTTTACACAGTACTTACATGTAGCTCGTTTATACTATATTGGATACAAAATGTGATTATGATTGTATAAGAGTAGCTACTTGTCTCCTATCTAACATTTTTTACTTTCACGAAACTATAACTGTGACTCATTATTTTCGATAGTACAGACGTGGTCTGCTTAGGAAAGGACAAGCGGAAGACTGTGACCTTTGTGACCTCGGGTGGGTATTACGATAACATTTATAACCGTCACCCTGATAAGCATCCGAGCAGCTTATTTCAAAAAGGAGTTTGAATACAAACAATTCCTTCAATCTACTACGATTATTACAATAACTGATTTCATTAATCTCCTCTCTTCTTTAGCAAAATATAAATTACCTTCAATTGGTCGATTCAGCAAACTTGTTCATAAAACTTATCGCTATTGCGTCACGTTTCGCAATTTTTCTAAAGTAAAAACAAAAACACGAACAAACGCCTACTCCTTTAACCTCATCGCTCTCTTATCTCTAGAATCCCGGGGGGTTGAGAACCTGAATTCTCTGTGGTGTGAAACAAAGCAACCCGCAGGAGCAATGACACGTTCAATTGTCCTAATAATAGAAAAAAAATTACACGTCATTTAGTGTATTCAGAACATTTTTACAGGACCGTGTAGGATATTCACTCTCCTGTCGAATAGTTTCGGCGGCTGGTAGGCGATACGCATTAATTAAAATAATACTTGCGTACCTTGTTCAGGACAGTGACTGTGCTACTTTCTTTCTTTCTTTCTTTCTTTCTTTCTTTCTTTCTTTCTTTCTTTCCTTTATTTGTAGCTTATTGATGACACCAGATGCCATAACGGAAATGCCGTGATGGTATGTTTGTTTAATATTCAAAATCAAGTGACAGACGCTATTTGACTTTGCGGTGGAGGGGATAGGGACCTGATCTCGGATGTTCCGAGAGATGCCGGCGCACAGTTGTCCAGAACGCAAAACTATGTAAGAAAATCAACTTCATCATAACCGAAGTTTAAGTAATATCTAGGCTTAAACAAAAGCTAGGCATTGTGCACAACAGCATACAAAACATCAATATCAGTAAGAGGTGGGACAAAACATGAGTTTTTTTTTTAAAGTCACGCTCTTCAGTTGATTTTTGTTCGTGGGGTCAGTGGCTGTTTTATACTGTTAAACCTTCCCTTATGGAGGTCATAGGACAAGATGTGTACTTTCATTTAATACGCGAAAAGCAATCTATAATACGTTAGCATTCATTTAATTGGCACGTTTACTGAGATTTGTGCAACTAGTTTTTTTTTTTTTTTTTTTTTTTACGACATATTTAACAGGCTGTGCATTACAAGTAAACCTGAGTTAACTTTCAATTCTTCTACCCACACATTAATCAAATATTAAACTCTATACGGCTTAAAATTTAGCTGCTACATCCTGCAAACTTAGATGTTATATTCATCTCTTGGTGGCGCTTTACGAATTCGACAGCAGCCACTTTTCAGAGTCTGGATGAAGGAGCTTAATTTCTCCAAGAAAAATTCAACACTTCTTGAACATATAATGAACAACTAAATTATGGAGTATATCCATGAATCTAGCATTTTGTTACCAACTGCGAAAAATATGGCAGGCTAGTCATCTTTTAGGAGCATAATTTCTATTAAAACATTAAAAATTATCAGAAAAACTAATTTTTCCCTAATTCCCTAATTACACGAGCATAATTCGTTTTTGCATAGATGCGTATAAAATTTCATGGAAATATGTTACATAGGGGAGAAATTATTAACTCTGTATAAATGTAGCCTCTAAACACAAGAAGTAGATTCCCATATAAAAACCATTATCTGAATTTATGCTACCTGTAACTATACTGTGTGAAATATAATGTAAATATTTCAGTTAAGATAGAAATTATTAATTTAGTCTATAAAGCACTTCCGATACAACTCTTCACACAATAATAATAATAATAATAATAATAATAATAATAATAATAATAATAATAATAATAATAAATAATTCTGAGCTTCAGTGCAAGAACTCTTTAACCCTCACACAGCTTGTTCTGAGAAAAATCAGTATTAAAGAAATTTATACACATTAAACAAATTGTAATGCTATATGTTGTCATGTCTCTTCTATCCCTCACGTGGAAACTTAGGCTTACACAGCAGCAAGAATAAGATAACAACGTTATTATCATCTGTCCTTTTATGGCTATACAGTTTTTGCAGTGAACTACAGAATTATTAACTATTATTATTACAGACCTGTTATTTTTTTCACTTTTTTCACACACACACACACACACACACACACACACACACACACACACACACATCTATTATACTAAACATAAACCCACAAGAGAAAACAATACTTGTATTAACTGTAAACATTTTTCTTCCTTTCTTTATTTTTAGCAGAATCCTCCATTTCACCCTTTATCTCACTAGATGCGCTTCCCGCAGACATTCTTCATTATATGTTTCACACACCACTTCGTAACACTTGCAGCGGTTGACTTTTGTTTTCTTGTCTTTTTCTCTAGGGTATATTGTACATAGTGCTCGGTATCGGTGCTCGTTCACGTGATATTTTACCTTTGTTTTTCTTGCTAACTCCTGCCAATTTTTCTGATATTTCCCGTAGTTGATTGGTCAAGTACTGCGGATTGATTCCCGGTTATAACAAACACACCTACACTACATTCCAATGATTTCTGACTCGTTACTGCACATTTTAGAAACACTGTACGAAAGCACACACAGTCTCTCGTAAATCAACAGGTTACAACAGAGACTTACACTTGCAAACGCGTGGGGATTTCAGAAAATTTCTTACTATTTCAGTACCTTTAACTGTACAACAGATTTTGTTTTCTCGAAAAAGAAAGGTCAACGTTACTATTGACAAAAGACAGAAACGTACGATTACAATACCTTTATTTTAAACAATCTTAGAGGTGGTCTGGGAATTCCTAAACTCACCACGCGACTACTTAACCCTAGACAGGTAATCATCACTGTACTCATGTTAAAGGTAAGCATTCGTAATTTTTACTACTCACATTTTAATTAACTGAAATCAACTCAATATCACACATTTAACAACTTTTACACATTTCGTAGCCATTAGTGTTCATTTAATTTTAAGTTTGTCATAAAGTCTTTACGTTCATGTTATTGTCCTATTTACAATTAGTGCAAACAACAGCGCGATGTTCTCTGCAGAACCCCTTTTTGCAAAGTCCACAAAATGTTGTCATCATTCTCCTCTTCTTTGCAGGACATTTATAGCAAACAGTACGTTCACCATCTGGCTGCATTACCTGGCATTGTTGTTGCACAGCAATGTTCAGATGTTCTTCAATTGTTGCCCGCAGAGATCGGTGTAAAGTAGGACGTGCAAAGCGGTGCTGCATCCACGGTTTTGTCAGCTCTTCACACAATTGGAAAATGAATTGTTTTCTTGATATTGTTTTCTGAGTTCTTCTAACTATAAATTATCCATGAATTTATACTTGCAATATTTAGCATGTTGTAAAATATTGCTAGTGGCCAGCGCCTCGTCTTTCTATTGCAGGAAAGATTGTGGCACATTTGACATAGTGTATCTACACCACCTTTAGTCCCATTGTAAATAATAATAATAATAATAATAATAATAATAATAATAATAATAATAATAATAATAATAATAATAATAAAGGCTTTACATATAACGTGTTGCTTACTGTTGTCATTGCAGTCCACGTCGGTGGGGGTGGGGGGGTTTCTTTCTCCTCCTCCTTCCTCTAGAAAGAGCAGTTACCAGGGTCTAAGGAAGTGAATGCCCTTTTCTTTCTGGGCTCATCCCTACATTTGTCTTAGCTCCTTAGGGAAAACCACGGAAAACCCTCAGGCTTGCGAATAGACTGAATGAATGAGAGGAGAAACTTTAAAGGTACGTGAAAACACGTCCATGCAAGGGAGTTGGGACTGTGAAAAATTGAATATGTGAAATCCAAGACTGTATTTGCCAGGCGAGCAAAGAAGAAGAAGAAGAAGAAAGGCTTACGTATGACGTGTGGCTTACTGTTGTCATTGCAGTCCGCGTCGGCCAGCGGTGGGAGGGGGGGGGTCAATATACCTGCACATATCAGTTCAAATTATAAAAACCTCTTAATGCTACTGCGGTACTATTCCATTGCCGAACACAATATGAAGAAATTAGCAGATCCCTGAACTGAACTCTTATTACTCTGAAATTACCGCGCAGTACAATTATAGCTATGACGCATTGCAAGCGTTAGTCACCATATCGATTTGCTAAGCAAATTTTATCCCTTTAGAGCATGTCCCCCCCCCCCTCCTCCTCCATATCAGCCAACAACATACTGGATGAAGAAGACTCCTGCAAAAGGGACGAATTAAGATTTAATTTTATTTTAATGATAGACTAACATTGCAAAGTTCCAAAATAATTTTTTGCATTCCTTCATTACACTAGTCGTACAAAATTGCGGTCGTATCTCGTACTATCTATACTAATAATAAATCTGTAGCCGAAATTTTTCTGGTAAGTTTCGATTTTCCAAAAGTAATTGGTCCTAACATATATAATTAACCACCCTGAAACCGAAAATCGCATTTTTGAAAATTTTGTTTGTATGTCTGTCTGTATGTTTGTTACCTTTTCACGCGATAATGGCTGAACCGATTTATATGAAAACTGGAATATAAATTAAGTTTGTTGTAACTTAGATTTTAGGCTATATGGCATTCGAAATACTTTATTTAAAAGGGGGGTTATAAGGGGGCCTTAATTAAATAAATCGAAATATCTCGCTTATTATTGATATTTGAGAAAAAATGTTACATAACAGATGTTCCTTTAAAAATGATTTCCGTTAAGTTTTATTTTTTTACAACATTTTGATAGGACTGATATTTAATGAGATAAATGAGTTTTAAAATTAAAATAACGCTATCTAAGACGGTGCAATGAATTAAGAACAAATGACTTCGTCTATAAGGGGCCTTGGACAACAACAATCGAAACAGGGGCCTTGGACATCAACAAACAATCGAAAGCTATTAAACATAGCCTACAGGGAATGTTTCTGTGTTTGTATGAAGTAATATCACAAGCTCGTAAATTAACTGATTTGTATAATTAGTTATTATTTCACCATTGGAAACTGTAGTTTCTCTAGATGGACATAATGCTATAATGTTATTACAGTAACGTCTGAGTAAATCGAGGACAGGTAAGATTAAAATAGCTTCTTATGCACAGAAAATTTGATAGGCTATTTTGTACATTCGTTTTCTGTATTTCTTAAAATAATATTTATGTACACGCATTTTAATCTCAGAGAATTAACGAACAACGAGAGTGTATTGATTTAGTATGCAGTAATAGTACTTTAGCTTGGCAATCCATTATTTTAATAATTCATATTTTAACTATGCTCAATTGAATCGTGTTAAAATACATAAAATATATATGCAATAAATGCAGTGCTAAAAAAAAATTGGGTAATATGCGAAGCAGATTATCTTGCGCTGTTGTAAAAGTTGTTCCATGGATCAGTCGTCCTATTTTAATTATGTAATTACTTTATATTTATTTCTAACAGGTGGAGCGGAGCGAACGGGTACGGCTAGCTAACAATAAGTGAGAACTTACAATACAACAACGACAACAACAACAACAGCTGATAATCTGAAAGGGAACATAGTAATTTGGGGTGAATTAAAATGCAGCTTCCATTCGTTTAAAATTTCTTTAAATTTTAACTAAATATTAATGTAGATATTACCTCTAAAGGTAAATGGGGGCATGTTTCACAACGCTAACAAATTACAAATTAACAATATACAATTAACAACGGAAATATTACATATGCTTGTTAACTGTGTTTCACAATGCAATCTTATTCACTTGTATGTTTTAACGAACTTTACAAAATCGGCGAAACAAACTTACAAATACGCATAATTGGTTGAACAAAATCGCCAACGACAGTTTACAAAAATCACTAAGGATCAGAGGTAAAGTAGCTGTAATTTTAGAACTATCGATGGACATGTTTATATTTTTTTATATATATTTTATTTAGATTTTGCTACATCGGCGACAACGGAGTTTCGCGGCATGCAATTGGTCGAGCATACCAATGCATTAATTAGCCTACGACTTAACTGACGAAAGTTAGCGCGAAATTCATTCAAATAATTGATAAATAATGGATTTGACCCACGTAGTTATATGCAGTTGATAGAGCAGCTAACATGTCCATCCATTAAAATCAACTTCGCTCTCTGCTGGTCCATCAGTATATTTTATTGTTTCATCCATAACCTCGCCAACATTAGGGAACCCAGCAGGAGGAGCATAAAAATCCTTTGCCCGAGTAAGCACATTCGGTGATCAATAACCCGCCTCGAGTTTTTTCAATCTTGTAACAACATCAACTACCATGTGTGAACTTTTGCACACTGTAATCTTATAAATTCCGTTCTTATCTGCTAACGCAGGGAACTGAGAGCTACTATGCAACCAATGCAGTTCTCGCTTTGTGGTTAGGGCACCACTTTTCCCTTTCAGATGTTGCATGTGATGTCCCATATCTTGTAGGAGAGATTACAGCGAAATGGGATTCGGAACGACTTCAGAATACTGCGTAAGTAATGCCGACATTGCATTATTAAGTGATTGGTTTTCGGTGCAAAGTTTTTCTTCTTTAAGTGCGAGTATTTATTAAATACGTTCCTCGTATATAAGAACTAACGCGGTATTCTGAAGTATAGCGCGGGATTCATTCGAAACCTTTCATTAATATTCGTACAATGATACGAACGTGGCCGGAAAATTCTACGTTAGGCCTAAATGCAAAATCTTCGTCTGAGTCGCTAGAACTACTCAATAACATCACAACTGCTTCAGTGTAATTCTTAATGGTACCCTGTTACTATAAAATTGATTTTATACATATGTGTTTATTTTTTTCATTCACAATTAGAAGCTATTTCAACAGGGCTACTGTAGAAAATGTGCTAACTTCACTAGTAAAGTTTAGTTTACACGTTTGTAAAATTACTCCTTCGTTGTGAAACAAACATATCACTTGTAAAGAGCGCAAAATTTCATTCGTAAAGATTTGATTTCCTTTGTACAGTCCACCTTTACAAACAAAGATTGTGAAACAGAAGTTTACAAACAGAGTTCACAATTTCCAAAGATTGTAAACTTTGTGAAACACCCCACTGGTGAATCAGCACGCCGAGCTCGATCGAAATACAACCAGTTACTATTATTTCCCTATCGTTTTTTGACATTTGATTCCGCGTCCTACCTCTTTCATTCGTTACTAACCAACAACGCCAATAGCAGAAGGTAACGCAAAAACAGTCACCGGTTCCCCGATGCATGGCTTTCTCTCTCAATGTCAACTGAGAGTTAAAAATATTCATTATAATATGCACTTTCCACTCACTCCTCAGAATGTCTTCTTTATTTTTATTTATTTATTTTTTAAGATATGTGAGCTACGTACTGTATGTCTGATGTTTTGCCATCGTACATTCAAATATTTATATTCACTGTACAGTACAGCGAACTGTTTATACTTACTGTACATGCTATAACTACTTCTCCCAACTCCGCTATTGCTATATTTCCTAAACTAAACGCTGATATTGAAATAACGCCTGGTCTGATAATGCAGTCTGTTTAAATTTCTACCGACCAAGTTCTGCCCTTCATCATGGGAAAACAACGAGCTTCTTTAAAGGATACAACTACTAGGACAGAGATATTTTCATTATGGAATTTGTACTACCCACTGAAATGTAGTAACTAATGGGATTTTAATTAGCCATATATGTACAGTATATTACATTCTTTACCTAAAATGTCTCTAACTTCTAGGGAGAGCGCGAGGTACGTTCACAATCCCCTGAATACATATTCCCTTCTTCGAGAAAACGCAGAGAAGTGAACCGTCTCATATGAATATGCTACCAGTCATAAGTTTCAATACGGAGCTGCAAGTACTTAAGAATTATCAATTACTCTACAATTATGCAGCGGCGTCATCATCCAAGCTATAGCTGGAATAGGGAAGGGAACATAATATCCCATAAGTCTTATTAGAACACGCTGGAAATAGTGACGTAAAAAAAAAAATCGCCAACGGCACGTGGTGTTCCCAAGCGGTCACCCATCCAAGTACTGACCACGCCCAATGTTGCTTGACTTCGGTGATCGGACGAGAACCGGTATTTTCAACATGGTATGGCCGTTGCCGATGAAACTGCGTAATCTGTAGGCACTTGAGGACGATGGGATTGGGGTGCACTCGATAAAACCTGCACTCGCTCACACACACACGTAAACTGCCTGCTTAGACTCTGTACCTAAATTACCAAGCTCGTTGGATGTCATTGGGATAGATGATAAATCTATCTATCAACGGCAGTTTGGTTACGTTTCAACGTCACACACTGCTGGATTGACACGGGATTAATAAAACAGCTAGTCGGCATTCTAAGTTAAGCCACAGGTGGATTGTTGTTCAACAGCGGAGCCTCCTTTCAACCACATGGTTGTGGAACTGTAGTCGGATTTTCGACATCATTTTCATGCCATACTACGGAACTTCACACAAACTTCAATTCACTTCTTGCACCGGCGGCTACTACGAATGGACTGAAGCTCGCTACTGACTAGGGGGGGGGGGACATTTGTCTCTTGATGGATTACGTGACAGATATATAAAGTATCAGTCGTATGTTATGAACCCGAGTTTCAATAAAGATAGATTACCCGTATGTCCACAGATTCTCAGTAGTGGCCTGCGGAAGGATTATGCCCGCGGTCGACAAGTTACCTTCTAAGTTGTTTTCCCTCAACAATTAATGCTGCCAAGTGAGTAGGAATGACACCGCGCTCTCATATAAGTCGTACGAAACTATTAAGGAAACGAATTTGCCTCGTGGATCCAAGTCTCCCATGGACTGCCTATAATGTATTATCTATCCTAGAAGTGTTATCGGGGTGATTATTTAAATTTTCACTCGGTGGGAACCGCTGTTGTTCTTCATTCATCTACTCTGTTATGAATAACTTGTGGCCCTTAAAAGGGCCGGTTGCTGATTCCCTAGCAAGCACTCCCGCTTACTTGGAACTAGTGTATTTTGTGACGGCCTTGGTCCCTTCACTGACGGCGTGCTTGGCCAGCTCACCGGGTAGCAGGAGACGGACGGCTGTCTGGATCTCCCGACTGGTGATGGTCGACCGCTTGTTGTAATGCGCGAGCCGCGAAGCTTCCGCGGCGATGCGCTCGAAGATGTCGTTAACGAAGCTGTTCATGATGCTCATAGCCTTTGAACTGATTCCCGTGTCTGGGTGAACTTGTTTCAGAACCTTGTAGATGTAAATGGCGTAGCTCTCCTTCCTCTTGCGCTTCTTCTTCTTATCGCCCTTCGAAATATTCTTCTGGGCCTTGCCGGCCTTCTTAGCAGCCTTTCCGGAAGCTTTGGGGGGCATGGTGCTCGTCTGATGATGAGCCCGGAGGGAGAAAAATATTTAAGTCGCAGGGACAATGCCGTACTGCCTTCCCAGTGCGAGCCAATAGAAACAGCGCAAACGTTTGTGACTTTACGATTGGTCCGCTGTCGATTATTGACGTTGGCGTAAAAGTGAAGGTTACCGTGGGCGAGGCGTCGTTCTTGTAGTTAAACAGCTGCAAGTAGGAGTAGCATCATGTCGGGTCGTGGAAAGGGAGGCAAGGTGAAGGGAAAGTCAAAGTCTCGATCCAGCCGTGCTGGGTTGCAGTTCCCGGTAGGCCGTATCCACCGTCTTTTGCGTAAGGGCAATTACGCAGAGCGAGTTGGTGCCGGTGCGCCAGTCTACCTGGCCGCGGTGATGGAGTACCTGGCGGCCGAAGTTCTCGAGTTGGCTGGCAACGCAGCTCGTGACAACAAGAAGACTAGGATCATTCCTCGTCACTTACAGCTCGCCATTCGCAACGACGAGGAGCTGAACAAACTCCTGTCCGGCGTCACCATCGCCCAGGGTGGTGTGTTGCCCAACATCCAGGCGGTTCTCCTCCCGAAGAAAACCGAGAAGAAGGCTTAAGCCCCTTCTCCGTAAAACGGCCCTTTTAAGGGCCCCACTAACCTCACAAAAGTCAGAAATAGCCAGTATTGTTAATCCTCTCTCACGGCTTCGTAATGTAATTTCATTACGCGTGTCAACTTTCTCTCTCTCTCTATACCGGTGGGCTGATTTAATATCATCATTCTGTAATTTTGTGCTCTGAACGATGTCGTTGTCCCAGGTTCGCACTGAAGTACTTGAAACCGTTGTACATTTACTAGGCTATTGTGTGATAACACATTATACTGATGCATATAGAAAGGTTTCATTATTATTATATAATTTAACACAATACGAATTAAATTAGATGATGATGCCAAAGTACATAGTTGGCTTCGAAATTTATGTAATATATTTCTATCATATTAGAGTAATGGAGATTATCGTGAAAATAATCACAAGTCCCCTTCTTTGGTGCCCATCGTGGTTTTAGACATATACGTTTGAATATACTAGTTTACTTTACTACATACTACGAATGAAACTAATTTTGAATAAGAAATCGATAACTGGTGAACAACTTACGGCGTTATAATAGAGTTCCTAATGCGTTTGTTTGTTGGTGCACATATTGGCCGCACGCGCAGGAACCCCAATACTGAGATGATGACATGACCTTCTCGTAGGAATCGAAGGCTTTGACAATTTGCGTTCGAATTTCCCCTCTCTCTGTCGTTTCGTTCGAACCGAAATGACGCAAGCTATACGTGGAAGTTGTCTGACAGGACGAAGTCCTGTGTTCTGACATGCGATGTGTACCTCTTCTCCCCAGTGTTTACCACACTGGATTCCTATGACCTAAAAGTTGGCATTGCAAAAACGTGGTGATGTGATGTTCAGTATGTGTCAATCCCCTCGGTTCCTTGTTACGGTCTGGTGAGCATTGCCTACCTGCGTTGTCATATTACCCACCAATTCTTCGGACAGTGATTATTGACTTACAGAAGTTTACAGTAACAGGTAACATAATCCGAGGAGCAAGGCTTCACAGAGGAATCCGGTCTTTCCACTTGATATACCAAGCGTTGGGGTCAGACCCATTTGAAAAACGGAGAGGCATTTCTTACAACGTCTTTTGCTGATACTGAAGTGCCCCTACGAAATAAGTTCTGTTTTCCGCACTGGCCTGTTGAGCTAGTGGTCACACAGTAAAGGTGAATTAAATTAATCTCGACAACTACTGCCCTTTTTAGACGGATTTTATGGCCCTGAAAAGGGCCGTTTTGCCGACGGATTCGGCAGCAGACGTGTGTAGGCAGTCTAACCGCCGAACCCGTAGAGAGTCCTCCCCTGCCTCTTCAAGGCGTATACCACGTCCATGGCCGTGACTGTCTTCCGCTTCGCGTGCTCGGTGTATGTTACAGCGTCACGGATTACGTTCTCCAGAAAGACCTTGAGAACACCTCTCGTCTCCTCGTAGATGAGGCCGGAGATACGCTTTACGCCTCCACGTCGGGCGAGACGACGAATGGCCGGCTTCGTGATGCCCTGAATATTATCTCGGAGAACCTTCCTGTGGCGCTTCGCTCCACCTTTGCCAAGACCCTTGCCTCCCTTGCCGCGTCCAGTCATGTTGCTCGTGTGACGAAGGTTAAAAGTGATCTCGACGGCGAAATCGAAAAATCGAAAAATCGAAGGAGAATTGGGAGGAAAATTTAAAAGGTACGCAAAACGCGTCCTTGCAAGGGGTTGGGGGCTGTACAAAACTAAATATGTGAGCTCCAAGCCTGTTGGCCACTAGTCTCACTCCGGGTTACGCTGCTCCCCTGAAGGAGCTCTAGAAAATTTTGAAGGGGAAGCCGAAATTGGACGTAACCTCTTAGGTACCACATACGCGAGGGGGGCTGAGACTGATCAATTGATCACGGAACGGGGCGAGGAGGAGTTGGCTGGTGTGTGCCGTTAGGATGGCAAGACGCCGTCATCTGTTGTTCGATGACAAAGCAGGTGAAGGCTTTCGGAAGAAGCGCCGTGAAATCTAAACTGCAATTTGAGGGGTCCCTGTCCTTTCAATTTGCGTCTTATTGAGTGACCTCGTATGTTTAATATACTATTAATATTATCTGAAATAGGGCATACATAATTTATAAGGAAGGTGGAATATATATGGGGAAGGGCATATAGGTCCGTGGCCCATTTCTTATAGGGCTCATCCCGACATTTGTCTTACGTCTGAGGAAAACCACGGAATACCTTAGGCAGGATGAGTTGTCTCATATAAGAGACTAGCCAATTTGGCTATTCTGTTGGAGGTCATGAGCCTTGTTGATTTGTCTCAATTTCGAGACCAGCCATTTGGCTATATGATGGCTCAATTGCGAAGAGGGGGGAGAGATGTGATTGTTAATTAAGGGGATTCATGGGGATATGAGTGCAGGTCCGTGGCCCATTTCTTTTAGGGCTCATCCCGACATTTGTCTTAGCGCCTTAGGAAAACCACGGAAAAACCTTAGGCAGGATGAGTTGTCTCAATATCAGAGACTAGCCAGTTGGCTCTTAGGTTGAATGACTCTATGAATCGATGGATATATACTAGCCAATTGGCTTTTATTAGATTTCCATCGATCAACAATGTAGATATGTTATGGAGGGATTTTGTTTAGCCCAGTTAAGACAAGGTCATTTTACAGCGGTTGCACTATCCAAGGAGTCTCATGGAGTTGGGTCGTGGCTACCAAAACCTGGGAGTAACGCCAGCCTCCCTGTCCTCCTGTCTCAATAGTATAGCTAATGGTCCTGTCTGGTGTCTACGCCGTAACCTAGGATCATACTGGCCGAGGCCAGATATGAGCGGGTTGGGGTTAGCACGAGCTTCCGCATACAGGTTCCTAGCCAGTCGAGCAATGAACTCGTCTATGGTTGGCAACTCTAGTTCATCATGGAACTTTCTTCTCGAGGCGACTCGGGGGAGATGGGTAATGATATCACCTGGTTTTGGACAACTTGGAGTTTACGGAGATGGGACACTGCCGCAAACCCCCATGCGGGTGCGGCATAGGTAATGACAGAGCGAATGAGGGCCTTATACATGGTAAGTCCTACCCTCAGGTTGTCAGGAGTTAAGGCCGCCAGAATGGGATAGTGTCTAACTATCAGCCCGTTGGCCTTACGAAGAAGGGATTGGATGTGATCTCGGAAGTTGAGATGAGAGTCCATAATGATCCCTAAATATTTAATTTGGTTCATCCACGGCATTTCTCGTCCGAAAAGTGTGGGTGGTGGTGGTATGTCTTCGAGCCTCGCTCTTAGTGAAAAGAGTATGGCCTGACATTTCTCTACATTGACCTTGATTCTCCAGTCGTGGAACCACGGCTGGAGGTGATCTAAGATCGACTGTAATCTACGGGACGCTAATCTATAGGTTTTGCCCATCGCCAAGAGGGCAGTGTCGTCTGCATAGATATACAGATGACTACTTCTGCCGTGGATATAGCGAAACGGGAGGTCATTAATGAATATATTGAAAAGTATGGGCCCGATAATGGAACCCTGTGGGACTCCTGCGTGAATTTCACGGGGGGTGGAGAAACTAGTGCCTACACGGGTTTTGAATGTACGGCCTCGGAGGTAGTTAGAAATGAGGCGTATCATTCCATCTGGGACTCCCATGCCCAGTAACTTAACGAGGAGTCCCTCATGCCAAACCTTGTCGAATGCTCGCTCGATGTCCAGGTAAGCTGCAGCTACTACACGCTTCGTGCTCATAGCCCAGGTAATGTCCTCCGTCATGCGGAGTGCCTGGAGTGTAGTGGAACGGCCAGGGTGAAAACCGAATTGCTCGTTCCTGATTTGGGGCAATACTACTTCAGTGAGGCGTCTATGTATGACCCGCTCCGCCAGTTTGCTGAGACAACTGAGGAGACTAATAGGTCTATAGTTGCTTGGATTCGTCTTATCCTTTCCGGGCTTTGGAGAGAGAACTACGTGAGCTTCTTTCCAGGGAATGGGATAGTGACCGGAAGCCAAGATGTTATTAATTATCTCTGCTATGCGCTTCATAGCTGACCTTGGGAGATGCTGCAATATAATTCCTTGGATACCGTCGGCTCCTGCGGCCTTATGAGGGCCGAGGCGACGAATGAAATGGGCGACCTCGTGGGTGTTCGTAGGTCGTATCCCATTTTCCGGCTCCCTGCTAAGGAGGTCTCGAACCGATTCCTCAACAGCTCTGATATGGGGAAAGTTTAAATTTTGTTCCACGGGTTGAAAAGTGGTCTCTAGAACGTCTGCCAGTGCGGTAGCCTTCTCCTCAGGAGTAAAGGCCGTGACATCTGGACCGACTACTAATGGGTGAATAGATTGAGACGGATTGGACAGAGCTCGAGATACACGCCAGACATCTGACATGTTTCTGCTGTCCATCGTCTCAACCTTGGATTTCCAAGCATCCACGACCGTTTCGTGGACCGCCTCACTGATCCGCCTGCGCAAGCGGTTCATTTCTATTCTATATTGATCTAACCTAGTACGCTTCCACAATGTTCTTGCTCTATTGCGGGCGATCTTTAGGTCTCTAATATAGGCTGGCAGCTGCATCCGTCCCGGTTGTGAAGACCGTTTCGGTATTGCAGCAACCATTGCCTTCTTTATGCACTCCGTCAGGTCGCTAACTGACCTATCTATCCCTGCCGGAGTGACTTCAGGGGGGAGTGGTGGAAGCGTAGCGGCTACCTGGTCTTGAAAGAACACCCAGTCTGCCGCCTTGTAGTTGAATTTCTCAGCGGTTGGGGAGAGTTCGACTGGGTGCATGATCTCCATTATCACCGGTAGGTGGTCGGACGGAAGATCATCCAGGGTTGTTAGTCTCGCTCTAGTTGTGAGACCTTTCACCAGAGCGATGTCTAATATGTCAGGCAGTTGATTTGCAGCATCCGGTACGTGTGTGGGTTCCCTAGGGGCCATCACGACGTATCCGTTTCCTGTAGAATTAAGAAAAAGCCTATCGCCCTGCCGATTGGGGCGTTGACAGTTCCAGCTAGCGTGCTTCGCATTGAGGTCGCCGGCGACTACGAATCTATCGGATAGACTTGTCACTATATCTAAATCGCGTTCATCTAGTATGCCCGGAGGACTGTAGGCAGCCATAAGCAGAAAGGGGAGTCTGCCTATGTAGGCTCTAATAGCCACTGCCTCTAATGCCGCTAGCTGGGGAAGGAGATACTCACAGTGCGCGATCGTAGAACGAACGAACACCGCTACACCTCCGCCTCTTCTACCTGCTCTATCTTGTCTATAGACTTTAAACCCCGCGCATCTTAAATTTACTTGGGGTGTCAGGAACGTTTCTGTTATAAATGCTACGTCTATATTATTAGCGTCTAGGAAAGCCCTGAACTCATGTCTATCATGTCTAAGGCCCCTGGCGTTCCATATGCACATCCTAGCAACTCCGTCACTTCGTCTGGCCATTGAGAGAAACGAGGGAGGTTAGGAGCTTAAATATCTCCGGGAGGGCAGACATAGGATTCTCCATAAGGAGAACTATCACTCTGGTTAATCCTTCCAGGATTGGGGCGAGCGGGAGGTTAGGGTTTGCTAATTGCAACGCCTCGGCAAAGTGCTGGACTTGGTCCAAGGTCGCGCCTTGACCGGTCGGGCCTTTCGAGGTGCTTGCAATAGCTTCCTGCTGGGCCGGTGGGACAGGGGCGGAGATGGACTCTACCGTGGTAGCCTTGGTGGCTTTTCTGCTGCCCCTGTTGCGCTTAGGGCGCTGAGAAAGGGGTCCTACATTATTGGCAGCAGTTTGGGGGGCTGTCGCTGCCACGGTGGACCACAGAGGCGCGGCAACGGGCACTTCCAAAAGCGAAGGGATGGTCGCCTGCTGCTGCTGCGTTTGCTGCTGCTGTTGGCGGACCGGCCCGAGTTCCGTGCGTCGCTCCGCACGGGGCACCTGCACAGGGGCGCGAGCCTGTGGCTGCGGCTGCTGTTCTCGGAACAGCTGCTGCTGCCTCGCAGCTCGCTCCACACGCTGCTGCCGGAGCCACTCGTATTGGAGCGTCCGCTGTTCCTCGAGCTCTGCCCGCATCTCGACGGCGGGTCATTTTTTGGTTTATATACTAAAACCCGCGGACCAATCACATTACGGAAGGGGCGTGGCTTCTCAACGGGCGAAGACATAAATACCCCTCTTGGGGGCAGCGGGGGCGACTGTATTGCGTCAACTTGGGTTGCGAGGACTAAGGAGTAAGCGATGGCACGTACGAAGCAAACTGCGCGTAAGTCCACGGGAGGCAAGGCTCCACGAAAGCAGCTGGCAACGAAGGCCGCTAGGAAGAGCGCACCGGCTACTGGAGGCGTGAAGAAACCCCATCGATACCGCCCTGGTACAGTTGCTCTTCGCGAGATCCGTCGTTACCAGAAGAGCACCGAGCTCCTCATCCGCAAGCTGCCTTTCCAGCGCTTGGTGCGTGAAATCGCTCAGGATTTCAAAACCGACCTCCGTTTCCAGAGCTCAGCCGTAATGGCCTTGCAGGAGGCAAGCGAGGCATACCTCGTCGGTCTCTTCGAGGATACCAACCTTTGCGCCATCCACGCCAAGCGCGTGACCATTATGCCCAAGGATATTCAGCTGGCTAGGCGCATCCGCGGCGAGAGGGCTTGAATTAACAAAGGTACTCCTGCCCGCAAAAAGGCCCTTTTCAGGGCCACTAGTTATTTCTCGGAAGAGCCGGTTGTACCGTACTCCAGGTCTCGTTCCTACTACCCTCAGTTCAAGGTCACCTCAATAATATAAATGGTTTCTCCCTTTCCATTCCTCACCGTATCAGCATTTTCCCACAGCCTGTTTGACAAATATCGCAATGTATCCTATAGGTTAATAAACAATTTTTTAATAGAACGATGGATAACAAAGTTTCTTAGGAAAATTAAAAAAAAAATTTCACAGTTCTATAATATTGCACATTATATATATTTACCAAATTAAGGGTTAACGCCGCCGGGACGAGTGATCCTCCGTCCGACCGATCACAAGCGCCAAGGCTCAAAGTGGTCCAGAAAGCAAATCTAGCTGGACTAAAAATGTGACATATTTCCATGAAACTTCGCACTATAGTCACTACTGTATAAGAGGAGAAACTACCCCTTTATAGACGATGCGTTTTGACAAAAATTAGTGACTTGTCTCATATATAATATATTGTTTTAATGAAACTTTACACAGTACTTACATGTAGCTCGTTTATACTATATTGGATACAAAATGTGATTATGATTGTATAAGAGTAGCTACTTGTCTCCTATCTAACATTTTTTACTTTCACGAAACTATAACTGTGACTCATTATTTTCGATAGTACAGACGTGGTCTGCTTAGGAAAGGACAAGCGGAAGACTGTGACCTTTGTGACCTCGGGTGGGTATTACGATAACATTTATAACCGTCACCCTGATAAGCATCCGAGCAGCTTATTTCAAAAAGGAGTTTGAATACAAACAATTCCTTCAATCTACTACGATTATTACAATAACTGATTTCATTAATCTCCTCTCTTCTTTAGCAAAATATAAATTACCTTCAATTGGTCGATTCAGCAAACTTGTTCATAAAACTTATCGCTATTGCGTCACGTTTCGCAATTTTTCTAAAGTAAAAACAAAAACACGAACAAACGCCTACTCCTTTAACCTCATCGCTCTCTTATCTCTAGAATCCCGGGGGGTTGAGAACCTGAATTCTCTGTGGTGTGAAACAAAGCAACCCGCAGGAGCAATGACACGTTCAATTGTCCTAATAATAGAAAAAAAATTACACGTCATTTAGTGTATTCAGAACATTTTTACAGGACCGTGTAGGATATTCACTCTCCTGTCGAATAGTTTCGGCGGCTGGTAGGCGATACGCATTAATTAAAATAATACTTGCGTACCTTGTTCAGGACAGTGACTGTGCTACTTTCTTTCTTTCTTTCTTTCTTTCTTTCTTTCTTTCTTTCTTTCTTTCCTTTATTTGTAGCTTATTGATGACACCAGATGCCATAACGGAAATGCCGTGATGGTATGTTTGTTTAATATTCAAAATCAAGTGACAGACGCTATTTGACTTTGCGGTGGAGGGGATAGGGACCTGATCTCGGATGTTCCGAGAGATGCCGGCGCACAGTTGTCCAGAACGCAAAACTATGTAAGAAAATCAACTTCATCATAACCGAAGTTTAAGTAATATCTAGGCTTAAACAAAAGCTAGGCATTGTGCACAACAGCATACAAAACATCAATATCAGTAAGAGGTGGGACAAAACATGAGTTTTTTTTTTAAAGTCACGCTCTTCAGTTGATTTTTGTTCGTGGGGTCAGTGGCTGTTTTATACTGTTAAACCTTCCCTTATGGAGGTCATAGGACAAGATGTGTACTTTCATTTAATACGCGAAAAGCAATCTATAATACGTTAGCATTCATTTAATTGGCACGTTTACTGAGATTTGTGCAACTAGTTTTTTTTTTTTTTTTTTTTTTTACGACATATTTAACAGGCTGTGCATTACAAGTAAACCTGAGTTAACTTTCAATTCTTCTACCCACACATTAATCAAATATTAAACTCTATACGGCTTAAAATTTAGCTGCTACATCCTGCAAACTTAGATGTTATATTCATCTCTTGGTGGCGCTTTACGAATTCGACAGCAGCCACTTTTCAGAGTCTGGATGAAGGAGCTTAATTTCTCCAAGAAAAATTCAACACTTCTTGAACATATAATGAACAACTAAATTATGGAGTATATCCATGAATCTAGCATTTTGTTACCAACTGCGAAAAATATGGCAGGCTAGTCATCTTTTAGGAGCATAATTTCTATTAAAACATTAAAAATTATCAGAAAAACTAATTTTTCCCTAATTCCCTAATTACACGAGCATAATTCGTTTTTGCATAGATGCGTATAAAATTTCATGGAAATATGTTACATAGGGGAGAAATTATTAACTCTGTATAAATGTAGCCTCTAAACACAAGAAGTAGATTCCCATATAAAAACCATTATCTGAATTTATGCTACCTGTAACTATACTGTGTGAAATATAATGTAAATATTTCAGTTAAGATAGAAATTATTAATTTAGTCTATAAAGCACTTCCGATACAACTCTTCACACAATAATAATAATAATAATAATAATAATAATAATAATAATAATAATAATAATAATAAATAATTCTGAGCTTCAGTGCAAGAACTCTTTAACCCTCACACAGCTTGTTCTGAGAAAAATCAGTATTAAAGAAATTTATACACATTAAACAAATTGTAATGCTATATGTTGTCATGTCTCTTCTATCCCTCACGTGGAAACTTAGGCTTACACAGCAGCAAGAATAAGATAACAACGTTATTATCATCTGTCCTTTTATGGCTATACAGTTTTTGCAGTGAACTACAGAATTATTAACTATTATTATTACAGACCTGTTATTTTTTTCACTTTTTTCACACACACACACACACACACACACACACACACACACACACACACACATCTATTATACTAAACATAAACCCACAAGAGAAAACAATACTTGTATTAACTGTAAACATTTTTCTTCCTTTCTTTATTTTTAGCAGAATCCTCCATTTCACCCTTTATCTCACTAGATGCGCTTCCCGCAGACATTCTTCATTATATGTTTCACACACCACTTCGTAACACTTGCAGCGGTTGACTTTTGTTTTCTTGTCTTTTTCTCTAGGGTATATTGTACATAGTGCTCGGTATCGGTGCTCGTTCACGTGATATTTTACCTTTGTTTTTCTTGCTAACTCCTGCCAATTTTTCTGATATTTCCCGTAGTTGATTGGTCAAGTACTGCGGATTGATTCCCGGTTATAACAAACACACCTACACTACATTCCAATGATTTCTGACTCGTTACTGCACATTTTAGAAACACTGTACGAAAGCACACACAGTCTCTCGTAAATCAACAGGTTACAACAGAGACTTACACTTGCAAACGCGTGGGGATTTCAGAAAATTTCTTACTATTTCAGTACCTTTAACTGTACAACAGATTTTGTTTTCTCGAAAAAGAAAGGTCAACGTTACTATTGACAAAAGACAGAAACGTACGATTACAATACCTTTATTTTAAACAATCTTAGAGGTGGTCTGGGAATTCCTAAACTCACCACGCGACTACTTAACCCTAGACAGGTAATCATCACTGTACTCATGTTAAAGGTAAGCATTCGTAATTTTTACTACTCACATTTTAATTAACTGAAATCAACTCAATATCACACATTTAACAACTTTTACACATTTCGTAGCCATTAGTGTTCATTTAATTTTAAGTTTGTCATAAAGTCTTTACGTTCATGTTATTGTCCTATTTACAATTAGTGCAAACAACAGCGCGATGTTCTCTGCAGAACCCCTTTTTGCAAAGTCCACAAAATGTTGTCATCATTCTCCTCTTCTTTGCAGGACATTTATAGCAAACAGTACGTTCACCATCTGGCTGCATTACCTGGCATTGTTGTTGCACAGCAATGTTCAGATGTTCTTCAATTGTTGCCCGCAGAGATCGGTGTAAAGTAGGACGTGCAAAGCGGTGCTGCATCCACGGTTTTGTCAGCTCTTCACACAATTGAAAAATGAATTGTTTTCTTGATATTGTTTTCTGAGTTCTTCTAACTATAAATTATCCATGAATTTATACTTGCAATATTTAGCATGTTGTAAAATATTGCTAGTGGCCAGCGCCTCGTCTTTCTATTGCAGGAAAGATTGTGGCACATTTGACATAGTGTATCTACACCACCTTTAGTCCCATTGTAAATAATAATAATAATAATAATAATAATAATAATAATAATAATAATAATAATAATAATAATAATAATAATAATAATAATAAAGGCTTTACATATAACGTGTTGCTTACTGTTGTCATTGCAGTCCACGTCGGTGGGGGTGGGGGGGTTTCTTTCTCCTCCTCCTTCCTCTAGAAAGAGCAGTTACCAGGGTCTAAGGAAGTGAATGCCCTTTTCTTTCTGGGCTCATCCCTACATTTGTCTTAGCTCCTTAGGGAAAACCACGGAAAACCCTCAGGCTTGCGAATAGACTGAATGAATGAGAGGAGAAACTTTAAAGGTACGTGAAAACACGTCCATGCAAGGGAGTTGGGACTGTGAAAAATTGAATATGTGAAATCCAAGACTGTATTTGCCAGGCGAGCAAAGAAGAAGAAGAAGAAGAAAGGCTTACGTATGACGTGTGGCTTACTGTTGTCATTGCAGTCCGCGTCGGCCAGCGGTGGGAGGGGGGGGGTCAATATACCTGCACATATCAGTTCAAATTATAAAAACCTCTTAATGCTACTGCGGTACTATTCCATTGCCGAACACAATATGAAGAAATTAGCAGATCCCTGAACTGAACTCTTATTACTCTGAAATTACCGCGCAGTACAATTATAGCTATGACGCATTGCAAGCGTTAGTCACCATATCGATTTGCTAAGCAAATTTTATCCCTTTAGAGCATGTCCCCCCCCCCCCTCCTCCTCCATATCAGCCAACAACATACTGGATGAAGAAGACTCCTGCAAAAGGGACGAATTAAGATTTAATTTTATTTTAATGATAGACTAACATTGCAAAGTTCCAAAATAATTTTTTGCATTCCTTCATTACACTAGTCGTACAAAATTGCGGTCGTATCTCGTACTATCTATACTAATAATAAATCTGTAGCCGAAATTTTTCTGGTAAGTTTCGATTTTCCAAAAGTAATTGGTCCTAACATATATAATTAACCACCCTGAAACCGAAAATCGCATTTTTGAAAATTTTGTTTGTATGTCTGTCTGTATGTTTGTTACCTTTTCACGCGATAATGGCTGAACCGATTTATATGAAAACTGGAATATAAATTAAGTTTGTTGTAACTTAGATTTTAGGCTATATGGCATTCGAAATACTTTATTTAAAAGGGGGGTTATAAGGGGGCCTTAATTAAATAAATCGAAATATCTCGCTTATTATTGATATTTGAGAAAAAATGTTACATAACAGATGTTCCTTTAAAAATGATTTCCGTTAAGTTTTATTTTTTTACAACATTTTGATAGGACTGATATTTAATGAGATAAATGAGTTTTAAAATTAAAATAACGCTATCTAAGACGGTGCAATGAATTAAGAACAAATGACTTCGTCTATAAGGGGCCTTGGACAACAACAATCGAAACAGGGGCCTTGGACATCAACAAACAATCGAAAGCTATTAAACATAGCCTACAGGGAATGTTTCTGTGTTTGTATGAAGTAATATCACAAGCTCGTAAATTAACTGATTTGTATAATTAGTTATTATTTCACCATTGGAAACTGTAGTTTCTCTAGATGGACATAATGCTATAATGTTATTACAGTAACGTCTGAGTAAATCGAGGACAGGTAAGATTAAAATAGCTTCTTATGCACAGAAAATTTGATAGGCTATTTTGTACATTCGTTTTCTGTATTTCTTAAAATAATATTTATGTACACGCATTTTAATCTCAGAGAATTAACGAACAACGAGAGTGTATTGATTTAGTATGCAGTAATAGTACTTTAGCTTGGCAATCCATTATTTTAATAATTCATATTTTAACTATGCTCAATTGAATCGTGTTAAAATACATAAAATATATATGCAATAAATGCAGTGCTAAAAAAAAATTGGGTAATATGCGAAGCAGATTATCTTGCGCTGTTGTAAAAGTTGTTCCATGGATCAGTCGTCCTATTTTAATTATGTAATTACTTTATATTTATTTCTAACAGGTGGAGCGGAGCGAACGGGTACGGCTAGCTAACAATAAGTGAGAACTTACAATACAACAACGACAACAACAACAACAGCTGATAATCTGAAAGGGAACATAGTAATTTGGGGTGAATTAAAATGCAGCTTCCATTCGTTTAAAATTTCTTTAAATTTTAACTAAATATTAATGTAGATATTACCTCTAAAGGTAAATGGGGGCATGTTTCACAACGCTAACAAATTACAAATTAACAATATACAATTAACAACGGAAATATTACATATGCTTGTTAACTGTGTTTCACAATGCAATCTTATTCACTTGTATGTTTTAACGAACTTTACAAAATCGGCGAAACAAACTTACAAATACGCATAATTGGTTGAACAAAATCGCCAACGACAGTTTACAAAAATCACTAAGGATCAGAGGTAAAGTAGCTGTAATTTTAGAACTATCGATGGACATGTTTATATTTTTTTATATATATTTTATTTAGATTTTGCTACATCGGCGACAACGGAGTTTCGCGGCATGCAATTGGTCGAGCATACCAATGCATTAATTAGCCTACGACTTAACTGACGAAAGTTAGCGCGAAATTCATTCAAATAATTGATAAATAATGGATTTGACCCACGTAGTTATATGCAGTTGATAGAGCAGCTAACATGTCCATCCATTAAAATCAACTTCGCTCTCTGCTGGTCCATCAGTATATTTTATTGTTTCATCCATAACCTCGCCAACATTAGGGAACCCAGCAGGAGGAGCATAAAAATCCTTTGCCCGAGTAAGCACATTCGGTGATCAATAACCCGCCTCGAGTTTTTTCAATCTTGTAACAACATCAACTACCATGTGTGAACTTTTGCACACTGTAATCTTATAAATTCCGTTCTTATCTGCTAACGCAGGGAACTGAGAGCTACTATGCAACCAATGCAGTTCTCGCTTTGTGGTTAGGGCACCACTTTTCCCTTTCAGATGTTGCATGTGATGTCCCATATCTTGTAGGAGAGATTACAGCGAAATGGGATTCGGAACGACTTCAGAATACTGCGTAAGTAATGCCGACATTGCATTATTAAGTGATTGGTTTTCGGTGCAAAGTTTTTCTTCTTTAAGTGCGAGTATTTATTAAATACGTTCCTCGTATATAAGAACTAACGCGGTATTCTGAAGTATAGCGCGGGATTCATTCGAAACCTTTCATTAATATTCGTACAATGATACGAACGTGGCCGGAAAATTCTACGTTAGGCCTAAATGCAAAATCTTCGTCTGAGTCGCTAGAACTACTCAATAACATCACAACTGCTTCAGTGTAATTCTTAATGGTACCCTGTTACTATAAAATTGATTTTATACATATGTGTTTATTTTTTTCATTCACAATTAGAAGCTATTTCAACAGGGCTACTGTAGAAAATGTGCTAACTTCACTAGTAAAGTTTAGTTTACACGTTTGTAAAATTACTCCTTCGTTGTGAAACAAACATATCACTTGTAAAGAGCGCAAAATTTCATTCGTAAAGATTTGATTTCCTTTGTACAGTCCACCTTTACAAACAAAGATTGTGAAACAGAAGTTTACAAACAGAGTTCACAATTTCCAAAGATTGTAAACTTTGTGAAACACCCCACTGGTGAATCAGCACGCCGAGCTCGATCGAAATACAACCAGTTACTATTATTTCCCTATCGTTTTTTGACATTTGATTCCGCGTCCTACCTCTTTCATTCGTTACTAACCAACAACGCCAATAGCAGAAGGTAACGCAAAAACAGTCACCGGTTCCCCGATGCATGGCTTTCTCTCTCAATGTCAACTGAGAGTTAAAAATATTCATTATAATATGCACTTTCCACTCACTCCTCAGAATGTCTTCTTTATTTTTATTTATTTATTTTTTAAGATATGTGAGCTACGTACTGTATGTCTGATGTTTTGCCATCGTACATTCAAATATTTATATTCACTGTACAGTACAGCGAACTGTTTATACTTACTGTACATGCTATAACTACTTCTCCCAACTCCGCTATTGCTATATTTCCTAAACTAAACGCTGATATTGAAATAACGCCTGGTCTGATAATGCAGTCTGTTTAAATTTCTACCGACCAAGTTCTGCCCTTCATCATGGGAAAACAACGAGCTTCTTTAAAGGATACAACTACTAGGACAGAGATATTTTCATTATGGAATTTGTACTACCCACTGAAATGTAGTAACTAATGGGATTTTAATTAGCCATATATGTACAGTATATTACATTCTTTACCTAAAATGTCTCTAACTTCTAGGGAGAGCGCGAGGTACGTTCACAATCCCCTGAATACATATTCCCTTCTTCGAGAAAACGCAGAGAAGTGAACCGTCTCATATGAATATGCTACCAGTCATAAGTTTCAATACGGAGCTGCAAGTACTTAAGAATTATCAATTACTCTACAATTATGCAGCGGCGTCATCATCCAAGCTATAGCTGGAATAGGGAAGGGAACATAATATCCCATAAGTCTTATTAGAACACGCTGGAAATAGTGACGTAAAAAAAAAAATCGCCAACGGCACGTGGTGTTCCCAAGCGGTCACCCATCCAAGTACTGACCACGCCCAATGTTGCTTGACTTCGGTGATCGGACGAGAACCGGTATTTTCAACATGGTATGGCCGTTGCCGATGAAACTGCGTAATCTGTAGGCACTTGAGGACGATGGGATTGGGGTGCACTCGATAAAACCTGCACTCGCTCACACACACACGTAAACTGCCTGCTTAGACTCTGTACCTAAATTACCAAGCTCGTTGGATGTCATTGGGATAGATGATAAATCTATCTATCAACGGCAGTTTGGTTACGTTTCAACGTCACACACTGCTGGATTGACACGGGATTAATAAAACAGCTAGTCGGCATTCTAAGTTAAGCCACAGGTGGATTGTTGTTCAACAGCGGAGCCTCCTTTCAACCACATGGTTGTGGAACTGTAGTCGGATTTTCGACATCATTTTCATGCCATACTACGGAACTTCACACAAACTTCAATTCACTTCTTGCACCGGCGGCTACTACGAATGGACTGAAGCTCGCTACTGACTAGGGGGGGGGGGACATTTGTCTCTTGATGGATTACGTGACAGATATATAAAGTATCAGTCGTATGTTATGAACCCGAGTTTCAATAAAGATAGATTACCCGTATGTCCACAGATTCTCAGTAGTGGCCTGCGGAAGGATTATGCCCGCGGTCGACAAGTTACCTTCTAAGTTGTTTTCCCTCAACAATTAATGCTGCCAAGTGAGTAGGAATGACACCGCGCTCTCATATAAGTCGTACGAAACTATTAAGGAAACGAATTTGCCTCGTGGATCCAAGTCTCCCATGGACTGCCTATAATGTATTATCTATCCTAGAAGTGTTATCGGGGTGATTATTTAAATTTTCACTCGGTGGGAACCGCTGTTGTTCTTCATTCATCTACTCTGTTATGAATAACTTGTGGCCCTTAAAAGGGCCGGTTGCTGATTCCCTAGCAAGCACTCCCGCTTACTTGGAACTAGTGTATTTTGTGACGGCCTTGGTCCCTTCACTGACGGCGTGCTTGGCCAGCTCACCGGGTAGCAGGAGACGGACGGCTGTCTGGATCTCCCGACTGGTGATGGTCGACCGCTTGTTGTAATGCGCGAGCCGCGAAGCTTCCGCGGCGATGCGCTCGAAGATGTCGTTAACGAAGCTGTTCATGATGCTCATAGCCTTTGAACTGATTCCCGTGTCTGGGTGAACTTGTTTCAGAACCTTGTAGATGTAAATGGCGTAGCTCTCCTTCCTCTTGCGCTTCTTCTTCTTATCGCCCTTCGAAATATTCTTCTGGGCCTTGCCGGCCTTCTTGGCAGCCTTTCCGGAAGCTTTGGGGGGCATGGTGCTCGTCTGATGATGAGCCCGGAGGGAGAAAAATATTTAAGTCGCAGGGACAATGCCGTACTGCCTTCCCAGTGCGAGCCAATAGAAACAGCGCAAACGTTTGTGACTTTACGATTGGTCCGCTGTCGATTATTGACGTTGGCGTAAAAGTGAAGGTTACCGTGGCCACTCCTCCTAACACCGCACAAGGAACCAAGACAAGGACAGTACTGAAAATACTGAACCACACAAAAAACGGCAACAACCCACTACACATAGAGCGACTAATGAAACAGTACCGACTCGACATTCAAACTCCACGACAGTTCTGGGCACACACTACCAAGACAACTACACTCACATTCGCCACGATTGACGACGCGGAGAAGTTCGCTAGGGCAATTCCCCTGTACAACTTCGGTCCGTCCGCAGAAATCAACATTACGCCTAGTGAATCAAGACAGAAACAGACCCGAAATAAAGAGATCAGTGTCGTCATGAAAAATGTCGACACGCTGATCTCTGAGGACGAACTAATGCAGATCCTGGCTGTAACACATCCAGGCATCACACGCATTAAGAGAATTATCTCCGCACAGACAGACAAACCCACCAACTTAGTTAGAATTTTCACAAATGACATCACCACAGCAGACAAATTACTAGAAGGAATTAAACTTGCAGGACGGTACTACAGAGTAGAGCCATCACACGAGACAATCTTCCACCGACCGTGCCTTAACTGTGCACAATACGGCCATACAAGGACAAACTGCGACAAGCCCAAGACTTGTTTTAAGTGCGGCAAAAATCCCGACCTGTGCAACCACAACCGCCTATCCCAGATTAGGTATTGCGCCACGTGCAACAGCGACACCCATTATACGGGCCAAGCTCGCTGTCCAAAATATCCAAGGACTAATCTCATAACCTCCACCGATCCCACGCACGTCCCCATAGACACCCACAAACCAATACCGAAACCTATACCCAAACCATCACAGTCCGTTTTCAACCCAACACTTCCCAAACCCGAATTGTCTTATGCGGATGCAGCTAAGACAACGACAACCAAGACAAACACTACAGACGATCCACAGACAGAAAAAACAACTACGGAACAGCTGGTCGAGGGGGTTCTACGTTCTGCTATGCAGAAAATAGAATCCTACATTGACCGGCAACTAAACAGACTACAGGACGAAATAGTGACATTCACTATTTCTTTACTCACTACTGACACAAACCCTACGAAACGACACACGACACTTGCCACAGCCAACCAGGCAGCCAGACGGCTTCTACGGAAACGAGTAGCCCACCACTTTGTTGGTAACAGGTTACGAGTTTCCCTAGCGCCACTACAAAAACGTGACTAGGACAGAACTGACCAGAGCACTGGACTCTCCACCTCTCATTAACATCTGCGAGGCATGGTGCTCACTTCACTTCATTCATTTCATTCACAATTCAACTGATAACGTGTACATGTTCATAAAATCATTCACAGGGGAAATACACTACTGTTAGATGAGAGGGCAAACGGCTTATAGCTGGGTACCTCGATCTAAAGTTAGAGAATTGCTTGTCGAGGAACCAATGGAGGCATGGGATGCTTACCCTGCCTGCCATTTTAAACATCATTCATTCTTTCTTCGTCCCCATTCATTCGTTCGCGGCGCGTTCGTTCGGCGAGGCGTCGTTCTTGTAGTTAAACAGCTGCAAGTAGGAGTAGCATCATGTCGGGTCGTGGAAAGGGAGGCAAGGTGAAGGGAAAGTCAAAGTCTCGATCCAGCCGTGCTGGGTTGCAGTTCCCGGTAGGCCGTATCCACCGTCTTTTGCGTAAGGGCAATTACGCAGAGCGAGTTGGTGCCGGTGCGCCAGTCTACCTGGCCGCGGTGATGGAGTACCTGGCGGCCGAAGTTCTCGAGTTGGCTGGCAACGCAGCTCGTGACAACAAGAAGACTAGGATCATTCCTCGTCACTTACAGCTCGCCATTCGCAACGACGAGGAGCTGAACAAACTCCTGTCCGGCGTCACCATCGCCCAGGGTGGTGTGTTGCCCAACATCCAGGCGGTTCTCCTCCCGAAGAAAACCGAGAAGAAGGCTTAAGCCCCTTCTCCGTAAAACGGCCCTTTTAAGGGCCCCACTAACCTCACAAAAGTCAGAAATAGCCAGTATTGTTAATCCTCTCTCACGGCTTCGTAATGTAATTTCATTACGCGTGTCAACTTTCTCTCTCTCTCTATACCGGTGGGCTGATTTAATATCATCATTCTGTAATTTTGTGCTCTGAACGATGTCGTTGTCCCAGGTTCGCACTGAAGTACTTGAAACCGTTGTACATTTACTAGGCTATTGTGTGATAACACATTATACTGATGCATATAGAAAGGTTTCATTATTATTATATAATTTAACACAATACGAATTAAATTAGATGATGATGCCAAAGTACATAGTTGGCTTCGAAATTTATGTAATATATTTCTATCATATTAGAGTAATGGAGATTATCGTGAAAATAATCACAAGTCCCCTTCTTTGGTGCCCATCGTGGTTTTAGACATATACGTTTGAATATACTAGTTTACTTTACTACATACTACGAATGAAACTAATTTTGAATAAGAAATCGATAACTGGTGAACAACTTACGGCGTTATAATAGAGTTCCTAATGCGTTTGTTTGTTGGTGCACATATTGGCCGCACGCGCAGGAACCCCAATACTGAGATGATGACATGACCTTCTCGTAGGAATCGAAGGCTTTGACAATTTGCGTTCGAATTTCCCCTCTCTCTGTCGTTTCGTTCGAACCGAAATGACGCAAGCTATACGTGGAAGTTGTCTGACAGGACGAAGTCCTGTGTTCTGACATGCGATGTGTACCTCTTCTCCCCAGTGTTTACCACACTGGATTCCTATGACCTAAAAGTTGGCATTGCAAAAACGTGGTGATGTGATGTTCAGTATGTGTCAATCCCCTCGGTTCCTTGTTACGGTCTGGTGAGCATTGCCTACCTGCGTTGTCATATTACCCACCAATTCTTCGGACAGTGATTATTGACTTACAGAAGTTTACAGTAACAGGTAACATAATCCGAGGAGCAAGGCTTCACAGAGGAATCCGGTCTTTCCACTTGATATACCAAGCGTTGGGGTCAGACCCATTTGAAAAACGGAGAGGCATTTCTTACAACGTCTTTTGCTGATACTGAAGTGCCCCTACGAAATAAGTTCTGTTTTCCGCACTGGCCTGTTGAGCTAGTGGTCACACAGTAAAGGTGAATTAAATTAATCTCGACAACTACTGCCCTTTTTAGACGGATTTTATGGCCCTGAAAAGGGCCGTTTTGCCGACGGATTCGGCAGCAGACGTGTGTAGGCAGTCTAACCGCCGAACCCGTAGAGAGTCCTCCCCTGCCTCTTCAAGGCGTATACCACGTCCATGGCCGTGACTGTCTTCCGCTTCGCGTGCTCGGTGTATGTTACAGCGTCACGGATTACGTTCTCCAGAAAGACCTTGAGAACACCTCTCGTCTCCTCGTAGATGAGGCCGGAGATACGCTTTACGCCTCCACGTCGGGCGAGACGACGAATGGCCGGCTTCGTGATGCCCTGAATATTATCTCGGAGAACCTTCCTGTGGCGCTTCGCTCCACCTTTGCCAAGACCCTTGCCTCCCTTGCCGCGTCCAGTCATGTTGCTCGTGTGACGAAGGTTAAAAGTGATCTCGACGGCGGGTCATTTTTTGGTTTATATACTAAAACCCGCGGACCAATCACATTACGGAAGGGGCGTGGCTTCTCAACGGGCGAAGACATAAATACCCCTCTTGGGGGCAGCGGGGGCGACTGTATTGCGTCAACTTGGGTTGCGAGGACTAAGGAGTAAGCGATGGCACGTACGAAGCAAACTGCGCGTAAGTCCACGGGAGGCAAGGCTCCACGAAAGCAGCTGGCAACGAAGGCCGCTAGGAAGAGCGCACCGGCTACTGGAGGCGTGAAGAAACCCCATCGATACCGCCCTGGTACAGTTGCTCTTCGCGAGATCCGTCGTTACCAGAAGAGCACCGAGCTCCTCATCCGCAAGCTGCCTTTCCAGCGCTTGGTGCGTGAAATCGCTCAGGATTTCAAAACCGACCTCCGTTTCCAGAGCTCAGCCGTAATGGCCTTGCAGGAGGCAAGCGAGGCATACCTCGTCGGTCTCTTCGAGGATACCAACCTTTGCGCCATCCACGCCAAGCGCGTGACCATTATGCCCAAGGATATTCAGCTGGCTAGGCGCATCCGCGGCGAGAGGGCTTGAATTAACAAAGGTACTCCTGCCCGCAAAAAGGCCCTTTTCAGGGCCACTAGTTATTTCTCGGAAGAGCCGGTTGTACCGTACTCCAGGTCTCGTTCCTACTACCCTCAGTTCAAGGTCACCTCAATAATATAAATGGTTTCTCCCTTTCCATTCCTCACCGTATCAGCATTTTCCCACAGCCTGTTTGACAAATATCGCAATGTATCCTATAGGTTAATAAACAATTTTTTAATAGAACGATGGATAACAAAGTTTCTTAGGAAAATTAAAAAAAAATTTCACAGTTCTATAATATTGCACATTATATATATTTACCAAATTAAGGGTTAACGCCGCCGGGACGAGTGATCCTCCGTCCGACCGATCACAAGCGCCAAGGCTCAAAGTGGTCCAGAAAGCAAATCTAGCTGGACTAAAAATGTGACATATTTCCATGAAACTTCGCACTATAGTCACTACTGTATAAGAGGAGAAACTACCCCTTTATAGACGATGCGTTTTGACAAAAATTAGTGACTTGTCTCATATATAATATATTGTTTTAATGAAACTTTACACAGTACTTACATGTAGCTCGTTTATACTATATTGGATACAAAATGTGATTATGATTGTATAAGAGTAGCTACTTGTCTCCTATCTAACATTTTTTACTTTCACGAAACTATAACTGTGACTCATTATTTTCGATAGTACAGACGTGGTCTGCTTAGGAAAGGACAAGCGGAAGACTGTGACCTTTGTGACCTCGGGTGGGTATTACGATAACATTTATAACCGTCACCCTGATAAGCATCCGAGCAGCTTATTTCAAAAAGGAGTTTGAATACAAACAATTCCTTCAATCTACTACGATTATTACAATAACTGATTTCATTAATCTCCTCTCTTCTTTAGCAAAATATAAATTACCTTCAATTGGTCGATTCAGCAAACTTGTTCATAAAACTTATCGCTATTGCGTCACGTTTCGCAATTTTTCTAAAGTAAAAACAAAAACACGAACAAACGCCTACTCCTTTAACCTCATCGCTCTCTTATCTCTAGAATCCCGGGGGGTTGAGAACCTGAATTCTCTGTGGTGTGAAACAAAGCAACCCGCAGGAGCAATGACACGTTCAATTGTCCTAATAATAGAAAAAAAATTACACGTCATTTAGTGTATTCAGAACATTTTTACAGGACCGTGTAGGATATTCACTCTCCTGTCGAATAGTTTCGGCGGCTGGTAGGCGATACGCATTAATTAAAATAATACTTGCGTACCTTGTTCAGGACAGTGACTGTGCTACTTTCTTTCTTTCTTTCTTTCTTTCTTTCTTTCTTTCTTTCTTTCTTTCTTTCCTTTATTTGTAGCTTATTGATGACACCAGATGCCATAACGGAAATGCCGTGATGGTATGTTTGTTTAATATTCAAAATCAAGTGACAGACGCTATTTGACTTTGCGGTGGAGGGGATAGGGACCTGATCTCGGATGTTCCGAGAGATGCCGGCGCACAGTTGTCCAGAACGCAAAACTATGTAAGAAAATCAACTTCATCATAACCGAAGTTTAAGTAATATCTAGGCTTAAACAAAAGCTAGGCATTGTGCACAACAGCATACAAAACATCAATATCAGTAAGAGGTGGGACAAAACATGAGTTTTTTTTTTAAAGTCACGCTCTTCAGTTGATTTTTGTTCGTGGGGTCAGTGGCTGTTTTATACTGTTAAACCTTCCCTTATGGAGGTCATAGGACAAGATGTGTACTTTCATTTAATACGCGAAAAGCAATCTATAATACGTTAGCATTCATTTAATTGGCACGTTTACTGAGATTTGTGCAACTAGTTTTTTTTTTTTTTTTTTTTTTTACGACATATTTAACAGGCTGTGCATTACAAGTAAACCTGAGTTAACTTTCAATTCTTCTACCCACACATTAATCAAATATTAAACTCTATACGGCTTAAAATTTAGCTGCTACATCCTGCAAACTTAGATGTTATATTCATCTCTTGGTGGCGCTTTACGAATTCGACAGCAGCCACTTTTCAGAGTCTGGATGAAGGAGCTTAATTTCTCCAAGAAAAATTCAACACTTCTTGAACATATAATGAACAACTAAATTATGGAGTATATCCATGAATCTAGCATTTTGTTACCAACTGCGAAAAATATGGCAGGCTAGTCATCTTTTAGGAGCATAATTTCTATTAAAACATTAAAAATTATCAGAAAAACTAATTTTTCCCTAATTCCCTAATTACACGAGCATAATTCGTTTTTGCATAGATGCGTATAAAATTTCATGGAAATATGTTACATAGGGGAGAAATTATTAACTCTGTATAAATGTAGCCTCTAAACACAAGAAGTAGATTCCCATATAAAAACCATTATCTGAATTTATGCTACCTGTAACTATACTGTGTGAAATATAATGTAAATATTTCAGTTAAGATAGAAATTATTAATTTAGTCTATAAAGCACTTCCGATACAACTCTTCACACAATAATAATAATAATAATAATAATAATAATAATAATAATAATAATAATAATATATCTGAGCTTCAGTGCAAGAACTCTTTAACCCTCACACAGCTTGTTCTGAGAAAAATCAGTATTAAAGAAATTTATACACATTAAACAAATTGTAATGCTATATGTTGTCATGTCTCTTCTATCCCTCACGTGGAAACTTAGGCTTACACAGCAGCAAGAATAAGATAACAACGTTATTATCATCTGTCCTTTTATGGCTATACAGTTTTTGCAGTGAACTACAGAATTATTAACTATTATTATTACAGACCTGTTATTTTTTTCACTTTTTTCACACACACACACACACACACACACACACACACACACACATCTATTATACTAAACATAAACCCACAAGAGAAAACAATACTTGTATTAACTGTAAACATTTTTCTTCCTTTCTTTATTTTTAGCAGAATCCTCCATTTCACCCTTTATCTCACTAGATGCGCTTCCCGCAGACATTCTTCATTATATGTTTCACACACCACTTCGTAACACTTGCAGCGGTTGACTTTTGTTTTCTTGTCTTTTTCTCTAGGGTATATTGTACATAGTGCTCGGTATCGGTGCTCGTTCACGTGATATTTTACCTTTGTTTTTCTTGCTAACTCCTGCCAATTTTTCTGATATTTCCCGTAGTTGATTGGTCAAGTACTGCGGATTGATTCCCGGTTATAACAAACACACCTACACTACATTCCAATGATTTCTGACTCGTTACTGCACATTTTAGAAACACTGTACGAAAGCACACACAGTCTCTCGTAAATCAACAGGTTACAACAGAGACTTACACTTGCAAACGCGTGGGGATTTCAGAAAATTTCTTACTATTTCAGTACCTTTAACTGTACAACAGATTTTGTTTTCTCGAAAAAGAAAGGTCAACGTTACTATTGACAAAAGACAGAAACGTACGATTACAATACCTTTATTTTAAACAATCTTAGAGGTGGTCTGGGAATTCCTAAACTCACCACGCGACTACTTAACCCTAGACAGGTAATCATCACTGTACTCATGTTAAAGGTAAGCATTCGTAATTTTTACTACTCACATTTTAATTAACTGAAATCAACTCAATATCACACATTTAACAACTTTTACACATTTCGTAGCCATTAGTGTTCATTTAATTTTAAGTTTGTCATAAAGTCTTTACGTTCATGTTATTGTCCTATTTACAATTAGTGCAAACAACAGCGCGATGTTCTCTGCAGAACCCCTTTTTGCAAAGTCCACAAAATGTTGTCATCATTCTCCTCTTCTTTGCAGGACATTTATAGCAAACAGTACGTTCACCATCTGGCTGCATTACCTGGCATTGTTGTTGCACAGCAATGTTCAGATGTTCTTCAATTGTTGCCCGCAGAGATCGGTGTAAAGTAGGACGTGCAAAGCGGTGCTGCATCCACGGTTTTGTCAGCTCTTCACACAATTGGAAAATGAATTGTTTTCTTGATATTGTTTTCTGAGTTCTTCTAACTATAAATTATCCATGAATTTATACTTGCAATATTTAGCATGTTGTAAAATATTGCTAGTGGCCAGCGCCTCGTCTTTCTATTGCAGGAAAGATTGTGGCACATTTGACATAGTGTATCTACACCACCTTTAGTCCCATTGTAAATAATAATAATAATAATAATAATAATAATAATAATAATAATAATAATAATAATAATAATATAGGCTTTACATATAACGTGTTGCTTACTGTTGTCATTGCAGTCCACGTCGGTGGGGGTGGGGGGGTTTCTTTCTCCTCCTCCTTCCTCTAGAAAGAGCAGTTACCAGGGTCTAAGGAAGTGAATGCCCTTTTCTTTCTGGGCTCATCCCTACATTTGTCTTAGCTCCTTAGGGAAAACCACGGAAAACCCTCAGGCTTGCGAATAGACTGAATGAATGAGAGGAGAAACTTTAAAGGTACGTGAAAACACGTCCATGCAAGGGAGTTGGGACTGTGAAAAATTGAATATGTGAAATCCAAGACTGTATTTGCCAGGCGAGCAAAGAAGAAGAAGAAGAAGAAAGGCTTACGTATGACGTGTGGCTTACTGTTGTCATTGCAGTCCGCGTCGGCCAGCGGTGGGAGGGGGGGGGTCAATATACCTGCACATATCAGTTCAAATTATAAAAACCTCTTAATGCTACTGCGGTACTATTCCATTGCCGAACACAATATGAAGAAATTAGCAGATCCCTGAACTGAACTCTTATTACTCTGAAATTACCGCGCAGTACAATTATAGCTATGACGCATTGCAAGCGTTAGTCACCATATCGATTTGCTAAGCAAATTTTATCCCTTTAGAGCATGTCCCCCCCCCCTCCTCCTCCATATCAGCCAACAACATACTGGATGAAGAAGACTCCTGCAAAAGGGACGAATTAAGATTTAATTTTATTTTAATGATAGACTAACATTGCAAAGTTCCAAAATAATTTTTTGCATTCCTTCATTACACTAGTCGTACAAAATTGCGGTCGTATCTCGTACTATCTATACTAATAATAAATCTGTAGCCGAAATTTTTCTGGTAAGTTTCGATTTTCCAAAAGTAATTGGTCCTAACATATATAATTAACCACCCTGAAACCGAAAATCGCATTTTTGAAAATTTTGTTTGTATGTCTGTCTGTATGTTTGTTACCTTTTCACGCGATAATGGCTGAACCGATTTATATGAAAACTGGAATATAAATTAAGTTTGTTGTAACTTAGATTTTAGGCTATATGGCATTCGAAATACTTTATTTAAAAGGGGGGTTATAAGGGGGCCTTAATTAAATAAATCGAAATATCTCGCTTATTATTGATATTTGAGAAAAAATGTTACATAACAGATGTTCCTTTAAAAATGATTTCCGTTAAGTTTTATTTTTTTACAACATTTTGATAGGACTGATATTTAATGAGATAAATGAGTTTTAAAATTAAAATAACGCTATCTAAGACGGTGCAATGAATTAAGAACAAATGACTTCGTCTATAAGGGGCCTTGGACAACAACAATCGAAACAGGGGCCTTGGACATCAACAAACAATCGAAAGCTATTAAACATAGCCTACAGGGAATGTTTCTGTGTTTGTATGAAGTAATATCACAAGCTCGTAAATTAACTGATTTGTATAATTAGTTATTATTTCACCATTGGAAACTGTAGTTTCTCTAGATGGACATAATGCTATAATGTTATTACAGTAACGTCTGAGTAAATCGAGGACAGGTAAGATTAAAATAGCTTCTTATGCACAGAAAATTTGATAGGCTATTTTGTACATTCGTTTTCTGTATTTCTTAAAATAATATTTATGTACACGCATTTTAATCTCAGAGAATTAACGAACAACGAGAGTGTATTGATTTAGTATGCAGTAATAGTACTTTAGCTTGGCAATCCATTATTTTAATAATTCATATTTTAACTATGCTCAATTGAATCGTGTTAAAATACATAAAATATATATGCAATAAATGCAGTGCTAAAAAAAAATTGGGTAATATGCGAAGCAGATTATCTTGCGCTGTTGTAAAAGTTGTTCCATGGATCAGTCGTCCTATTTTAATTATGTAATTACTTTATATTTATTTCTAACAGGTGGAGCGGAGCGAACGGGTACGGCTAGCTAACAATAAGTGAGAACTTACAATACAACAACGACAACAACAACAACAGCTGATAATCTGAAAGGGAACATAGTAATTTGGGGTGAATTAAAATGCAGCTTCCATTCGTTTAAAATTTCTTTAAATTTTAACTAAATATTAATGTAGATATTACCTCTAAAGGTAAATGGGGGCATGTTTCACAACGCTAACAAATTACAAATTAACAATATACAATTAACAACGGAAATATTACATATGCTTGTTAACTGTGTTTCACAATGCAATCTTATTCACTTGTATGTTTTAACGAACTTTACAAAATCGGCGAAACAAACTTACAAATACGCATAATTGGTTGAACAAAATCGCCAACGACAGTTTACAAAAATCACTAAGGATCAGAGGTAAAGTAGCTGTAATTTTAGAACTATCGATGGACATGTTTATATTTTTTTATATATATTTTATTTAGATTTTGCTACATCGGCGACAACGGAGTTTCGCGGCATGCAATTGGTCGAGCATACCAATGCATTAATTAGCCTACGACTTAACTGACGAAAGTTAGCGCGAAATTCATTCAAATAATTGATAAATAATGGATTTGACCCACGTAGTTATATGCAGTTGATAGAGCAGCTAACATGTCCATCCATTAAAATCAACTTCGCTCTCTGCTGGTCCATCAGTATATTTTATTGTTTCATCCATAACCTCGCCAACATTAGGGAACCCAGCAGGAGGAGCATAAAAATCCTTTGCCCGAGTAAGCACATTCGGTGATCAATAACCCGCCTCGAGTTTTTTCAATCTTGTAACAACATCAACTACCATGTGTGAACTTTTGCACACTGTAATCTTATAAATTCCGTTCTTATCTGCTAACGCAGGGAACTGAGAGCTACTATGCAACCAATGCAGTTCTCGCTTTGTGGTTAGGGCACCACTTTTCCCTTTCAGATGTTGCATGTGATGTCCCATATCTTGTAGGAGAGATTACAGCGAAATGGGATTCGGAACGACTTCAGAATACTGCGTAAGTAATGCCGACATTGCATTATTAAGTGATTGGTTTTCGGTGCAAAGTTTTTCTTCTTTAAGTGCGAGTATTTATTAAATACGTTCCTCGTATATAAGAACTAACGCGGTATTCTGAAGTATAGCGCGGGATTCATTCGAAACCTTTCATTAATATTCGTACAATGATACGAACGTGGCCGGAAAATTCTACGTTAGGCCTAAATGCAAAATCTTCGTCTGAGTCGCTAGAACTACTCAATAACATCACAACTGCTTCAGTGTAATTCTTAATGGTACCCTGTTACTATAAAATTGATTTTATACATATGTGTTTATTTTTTTCATTCACAATTAGAAGCTATTTCAACAGGGCTACTGTAGAAAATGTGCTAACTTCACTAGTAAAGTTTAGTTTACACGTTTGTAAAATTACTCCTTCGTTGTGAAACAAACATATCACTTGTAAAGAGCGCAAAATTTCATTCGTAAAGATTTGATTTCCTTTGTACAGTCCACCTTTACAAACAAAGATTGTGAAACAGAAGTTTACAAACAGAGTTCACAATTTCCAAAGATTGTAAACTTTGTGAAACACCCCACTGGTGAATCAGCACGCCGAGCTCGATCGAAATACAACCAGTTACTATTATTTCCCTATCGTTTTTTGACATTTGATTCCGCGTCCTACCTCTTTCATTCGTTACTAACCAACAACGCCAATAGCAGAAGGTAACGCAAAAACAGTCACCGGTTCCCCGATGCATGGCTTTCTCTCTCAATGTCAACTGAGAGTTAAAAATATTCATTATAATATGCACTTTCCACTCACTCCTCAGAATGTCTTCTTTATTTTTATTTATTTATTTTTTAAGATATGTGAGCTACGTACTGTATGTCTGATGTTTTGCCATCGTACATTCAAATATTTATATTCACTGTACAGTACAGCGAACTGTTTATACTTACTGTACATGCTATAACTACTTCTCCCAACTCCGCTATTGCTATATTTCCTAAACTAAACGCTGATATTGAAATAACGCCTGGTCTGATAATGCAGTCTGTTTAAATTTCTACCGACCAAGTTCTGCCCTTCATCATGGGAAAACAACGAGCTTCTTTAAAGGATACAACTACTAGGACAGAGATATTTTCATTATGGAATTTGTACTACCCACTGAAATGTAGTAACTAATGGGATTTTAATTAGCCATATATGTACAGTATATTACATTCTTTACCTAAAATGTCTCTAACTTCTAGGGAGAGCGCGAGGTACGTTCACAATCCCCTGAATACATATTCCCTTCTTCGAGAAAACGCAGAGAAGTGAACCGTCTCATATGAATATGCTACCAGTCATAAGTTTCAATACGGAGCTGCAAGTACTTAAGAATTATCAATTACTCTACAATTATGCAGCGGCGTCATCATCCAAGCTATAGCTGGAATAGGGAAGGGAACATAATATCCCATAAGTCTTATTAGAACACGCTGGAAATAGTGACGTAAAAAAAAAAATCGCCAACGGCACGTGGTGTTCCCAAGCGGTCACCCATCCAAGTACTGACCACGCCCAATGTTGCTTGACTTCGGTGATCGGACGAGAACCGGTATTTTCAACATGGTATGGCCGTTGCCGATGAAACTGCGTAATCTGTAGGCACTTGAGGACGATGGGATTGGGGTGCACTCGATAAAACCTGCACTCGCTCACACACACACGTAAACTGCCTGCTTAGACTCTGTACCTAAATTACCAAGCTCGTTGGATGTCATTGGGATAGATGATAAATCTATCTATCAACGGCAGTTTGGTTACGTTTCAACGTCACACACTGCTGGATTGACACGGGATTAATAAAACAGCTAGTCGGCATTCTAAGTTAAGCCACAGGTGGATTGTTGTTCAACAGCGGAGCCTCCTTTCAACCACATGGTTGTGGAACTGTAGTCGGATTTTCGACATCATTTTCATGCCATACTACGGAACTTCACACAAACTTCAATTCACTTCTTGCACCGGCGGCTACTACGAATGGACTGAAGCTCGCTACTGACTAGGGGGGGGGGGACATTTGTCTCTTGATGGATTACGTGACAGATATATAAAGTATCAGTCGTATGTTATGAACCCGAGTTTCAATAAAGATAGATTACCCGTATGTCCACAGATTCTCAGTAGTGGCCTGCGGAAGGATTATGCCCGCGGTCGACAAGTTACCTTCTAAGTTGTTTTCCCTCAACAATTAATGCTGCCAAGTGAGTAGGAATGACACCGCGCTCTCATATAAGTCGTACGAAACTATTAAGGAAACGAATTTGCCTCGTGGATCCAAGTCTCCCATGGACTGCCTATAATGTATTATCTATCCTAGAAGTGTTATCGGGGTGATTATTTAAATTTTCACTCGGTGGGAACCGCTGTTGTTCTTCATTCATCTACTCTGTTATGAATAACTTGTGGCCCTTAAAAGGGCCGGTTGCTGATTCCCTAGCAAGCACTCCCGCTTACTTGGAACTAGTGTATTTTGTGACGGCCTTGGTCCCTTCACTGACGGCGTGCTTGGCCAGCTCACCGGGTAGCAGGAGACGGACGGCTGTCTGGATCTCCCGACTGGTGATGGTCGACCGCTTGTTGTAATGCGCGAGCCGCGAAGCTTCCGCGGCGATGCGCTCGAAGATGTCGTTAACGAAGCTGTTCATGATGCTCATAGCCTTTGAACTGATTCCCGTGTCTGGGTGAACTTGTTTCAGAACCTTGTAGATGTAAATGGCGTAGCTCTCCTTCCTCTTGCGCTTCTTCTTCTTATCGCCCTTCGAAATATTCTTCTGGGCCTTGCCGGCCTTCTTGGCAGCCTTTCCGGAAGCTTTGGGGGGCATGGTGCTCGTCTGATGATGAGCCCGACGACGACGACATTTGGACACAGAACATCTGTGCCGTGGACCTGCTTTAGGGATTTTGTATAACCCTTTTCAGGTCTTAGATTTTGTTGTGTTATAGATAGTTTTGCTTGAAGAAGAAAGCACGGGGGAGAGGTTGTTTGGTGTGTGGTTGTCTAGTGCTGCCTTGCTAAGTATTCTTGGTGGTCATTCATCAGACGGGAGACTGTGAGGTGGGGCTGACCGGGTGGTATTGTTTGGAAGAGTACAGAGGTGAAATTTTTATTAATAGCTTTATGTGTGTATTTTATGTTTTTGTGTTGTATATATAGGGTGATGGGTTTGATGTTAGAGATGGTGTATACTGTTCTATTTTGTGTGTTTCGTGGCAGTTGAAATGTTTTGCGTAGAAGTCTACGTTCCAGTGATTCTAATTGAGAAAGTTGAGAGTTAGATACTCTGGAGAACAGCTGGGACGCGTGTAAAAGTGACGGTCGGATAATTGATTTGTAAATTAGAGCTGTTGTATGTGGCCGGCACCCTGGCTTTGCTTGGTTGCCTGCGACGTTGTAGAGGAGTTTGATGGCGTTTGTGATGCGTGATTTGATGTTGATGACGTGACGGTGTAGTTTCAGTTTGTTTGATATGGTGATGCCGAGGTATGTGATGTGGTTGGTGTATGGGATTATGGAGTTTTTGCAGCGGATGGCATAACGATCTCTCATGAGTTTTTTGGGGTAGCGTCTCTTTTTTAGAATCATTGTTTGTGACTTTGCAGGATTGATTCTCATGCGCCACATGTCTAGCCAGACGTTTAGGTTCCGTAGTGTTTCGTTGACATGGCTGTTTGTGTATCTGATGTCGTGGGCTGTGGCTGTGATAATAATGTCGTCAGCAAATTGTCCGATATGTACGCCTTCGCGGGGTGGGATGGGGATGTCAGAAACATATATATTGAAAAGGATTGGGGAGAGTACTGTGCCCTGTGGGACTCCGCCTTCAATTTGGAATGGTTGGGATAGGGAGCTGTTAATTTTTATGTGGGCGGTTCTGTTACGAATAAAATCTGATAGCCAGCGGGTTAGGGGTGGGGGAAGGCCGATGTTGTGTAGCTTATATCGTAGTCCGTCATGCCAAATGGAGTCAAATGCTCTGGTTGTGTCGATTGTCACCACTGTTGATGTCATGTGTCTCTCAAAGCCGGATTCAATTGGTGTCAAGATTTTGAGGATTTGGTCTGGGATTTCTATGCCTTTTCTGAATCCGGCTTGTGTGTCTGGGATGATGTCATTGTCCTCAATGAAATGGTGTAGTCTATTGTTTATGATTCTTTCCATTAGTTTGCAGATGGTCTGGGTCAGGCTGATTGGTCGATAGTTGTTTGCGTCAGTGGCGTCTTTGTTAGGTTTTGGAAACATAAGTATATGTGCGAGCTTCCATCGGGCTGGTAGTGCGCCAATATACAGACTTGCTGTAAACAAGTTAGCGAGGTAGTTTAAGGCTGTGGGAGGATAATTTTTGAAGAGTATATTGTGAATGCTGTCGGGGCCGGCTGCGGTGTTTCGTGTTTTGTGAATGGCATGTTCTATTTCTTGTGTCGTTATGGGCGCTATGATGGGGTGATCCAATGGTTGTGGTTCGTAAGGTATGCGCAAGGGATTAAATATGTCTGGGTTGTTCTCGATTTGTGCGGTGATTGCATTGTAGTGTGGTTCATTGTAATCTGGATGGTGTGGGACGGTGTGTATTCGGGATAGGATGCGGTGGAAGTGTTCCAGTTTGTCTTCTGTGTTGAATATGACTTCATGTTGGTTTATGAGAGGATATTGTGGGAAGGTGTTGCCCTTTAACTTGTTTATCAGTTTCCAAAACCTACCAGGGTTGTCTTTGTGATTAGAGTTTAGCTGGTTGATAATGTTTCTCCATTTTGTCTGTTCGTAGTGTTGTATTGCATTCCGAACGTCCTGTTGGAGTTTTCGGTAGAGTCTTCTGTTATCATCACTGTGGTCTCTCATATACAGTCTGTGTGCTCGCCGCTTGGTCTTGATAATGTCGATGATATACGGGGGTAATCGTCTTCTTATTGTTCCGTCATTTCTCGTGCGCGGCACCGCTTTGTCTCTAGCGTCACACGTAACTTTTAGCAGTATTTCGTCCGCATTTTCAAGGTCTTCTAACGATTTGATTTCTGAGGGAGGGGGGAGGTTCAAGTCAAAGTATTCTGTAAATGTATCCCAATCCGATTGATGATATTTATAACTTTTTCTAGGGGTAATTGGGGCTGTTGGGCTCCAAATGGGGGTGGTGATTTTTAGTTCGATTGGGCAATGGTCGCTGTTCAGTGGGGGAAGAATTTCGGCCTGGAGCACTCTATTAAATATTGGTGGTGTTGTCAGTATTCTGTCTGGGGTTGTGGCGTGGATATCGTTGACTGTTTGTGGATATCTAGTTGGGGCTGTAGGTATTAGTTTGAAGTCGGTGCGGTGAAGAATAAGTTCTAGTTGTCGCCCTGCTGCGTTTGTCCTTCTGTCTCCAAGTGCAATGTTGGATGCATTCAGGTCGCTGAGTATTATGGATTTATGATTTGTGTTGAGATGGTTGATGAGTGGCGTGGGGAATGGCGCGTTTGGTGGGACGTAGAGTGTGGTGATGAATATGGGGTAATTGTGTATGGCGAGTTTGATAGTGACATGTTCAAAGTTGTTGAATTGTGGAGGGTTCGTGACGTCAGTTATAGGAAGTGTGTCGCGACAGAGTAAAGCAACTCCCCCTCCTCGGCGATTTCTGTCTTTACGGATAAAACGATATCCACGCATTGTAAATTTATCATTCACACCTAGATGGGTTTCATTTAGGCTAACTATGTCCGGGTCGCGTTCCAAAATTAAGTGCTCCAGTTCGGTGCGATTACCGTAAAGGTTACGTATGTTGCTGTGTATAATAGTCAGGTCATGTCTCTGTCGTGCGTGGTGGCCCATTACGTGGTGGTGGAGGAGCTCGGGCGTACATCGGTGTTGCTTCGGTCATTAGCTCGACAAGCGTTATCATTCGTGCGGGTCTTATGTTGGGGAGGGAAGTTCATGGGTTCTATGGTCACTCTCAGTTTTTTATCGATGAAGTTGTGCAGTACACGTTTTTTGAGGATCTTTTTGGCTGTAGTATTAGCCGTTTTGAGTGTAGCCTTCCTCTTGACAGGAGTTTCATCAGACGCCAGGAGTGCTACTATGAAAGTCATGAGTTTGTCTTCTAGGGCTGAGATCTTGTCGTCTATGTATTTTTCTAGGTTTTTGGTTATTGTCTTGACTGTCTCTAGGTCGACCGGTATACTGTCGTCTGTTTTCTTGGATGTCGTGGCTTTGCGTGCTTCTGGGGTGGGAGTGGGATGAGGTTCTGGGATGGCTAAGGTTTTCACTGGTGAGCTGGTAGTGATGTTTGGTGTACCCTCTCTTGTGATTGAGGCGAATGTTGTGTTGTTGGGGCTTTGTGAAGGTGTTGGTATAAGAGCGGGGAAGGCTTGTGAGGGTTTGATGGGCGGGGTGGGGGATGAGGCTAGGATTGCCACATGGCGGGGTTTGTTTTCGAGAGGTTGTAGGGATTGCGGGTTACGTGGGTATTTGGTGCATATTATTTGTCCCGTATAGTGGTCTTTGCTGTCGCAAGTGGCACAGTATTTCTCGTTGGTCGTATGCTTTGTCTTGCAGATATTAGGATTCTGTCCACATTTGTGGCATTTAGGGATGTTGTTGCAGGTACTGTTATCATGTCCGTATTGCGCGCATTGTAAGCATGGGCGTAGTCTTACGAATTCTTTCGAAGGTTCGACTCTGTAGAACTTTCCGCATAGTAGCACGCCTCTCAACATGGCGTCTGAAGTTTCCACGTCTTCGAGGAAAGCTCTCACTAACTGGGTTTCGGTTCTGGTCTGTGCCGAAATGATCCTTGCTACGTTTTTGACTTTGTAGCCTTGGTCGAGTAACTCTTGTTTGAGAGTGTCCATAGAAATGCTGTGTTCAATAGACTTTATGACCACGCTGATATCTTTGGGAGGGGGTGGCTGAGTGGCTGACATGTGTGCTGGCATGAGAATCAATTTTGCATGTGGGCCGAAAGAGTCAGGGGGTATGGCGTGGACGAACTTTTCTGCGGTCTGTATGTTAGGAAAAAGGAGAGTGGTAGTTCTTGTGGTGTATGCCCAGAAATATCTAGGTGTAGGGATCTGTAGATGATTTTGTGTGATTAGGTCTTTGATGAAAAAGGGGTTGTTGGTGTTTAATGAGTGATTATGGATTTTTACAGTGTATTTTTGTTCAGAAGAGGCAGGATCGGTGTGGGTGGATGTTTGAGGGATAGCTGGAGTCAGGACAGGTTTCCTTTTGGCATGGGTTACGGTTTTCCAATCGTTTTCGCTGGGGTTTGGCGGGGTTTCTGGTACTGGAGAAGGGGGCAGGTTGGGAGTGCGGGTTCTGTCCAACGCCGTAAGCCAAGGTGCCGTAAGGGTTGAATTTGGTAGAGCTTCAAATATAGCTTTAGGGCCAAAATATAGAGGGCTGAATTTAGCTGAGAATTTGGAGAGCTGTTCTCTAGAGCTGAAAATTACCACCCGGTCTGTTTGCGAAAGAAGGTGAGAAGTGAAAGTTAGGTCATTTTGTTGCTTCAATTCTCTAAATGCTGATTTCGTTCCCCGCCTGATGAAGAGCCCTCTGTCTGATTCAGTTGGAGAAAAACTATTGAGCAGTGTAGATATGACGTTCTCTGAATCAGTTTCACTGTTAGAGTCTGTCGTCTGGTCAGCACTAGACATACCTGTTTTCACTGGCTTGGTGTCGCTGAGTTGGGTTGGTCTCCTCCGCTTCTGCTTCTTTTTCGGCTGTGGTGTGGCAAATGTAGGCTTCACGTTGGCTGATATGTCGGTTGAGGTGGAGGCTTGGTCTAGATGGGGTGATGGTGGAGGTTGGCCACTTTCTTCGTTCTCCTCCATGTCGTTAGTATTTGCTTTTGCACAACTCAGAACGGAACTCACAGAAAACTATCCCGCGCGATGCTATGCACTGGTTGTTGCTCTACAGTACAATCACACTGGTGCAGCACTAGTCGATATTTCCTCGCCTACAACACTGTATATGTCGAGCGGGGCTCACTGCGTTTATCGTTATGGGTTCATCCAGTGAACAGCAACATGCAATGTTACGGTTTCTCGTTAAAAGAGAGTTACCGTACAATATTTTAAAACAAAAATGAGGATGAGCACAGAAGTTCACACACACTGAGCAGGTCTCTCTTCCGCGGCAAGTCTAAAATGTTCCCTGGTAATCAGCTACACTCAATGTTACTCAATGTTACGGTTTCTCACTTTAAAGTTAGTGTACAATAATTTAATAATAATGATGAGCACAGAGGTTAACACACTTAGGAGGTTTCACTCCTGCGACAAGTCGGCAAAGTTTCCTAGATAACACTCAGTACGTGGCGATCCACTAGGCAGCGACTTGGTCGCCAGTGTCTTCTTGATCACCAACTGATTCGCTTCAGTCTAGGGGGCCGAGATAGCATTATAGCCAAACACAAGTTATTAAATATGAGAATAGATACAATATTACTGATATTCCAGTCTTGCTAACACTCACACATGTTCACAAGGCACTATAATTCAAGTTAAATTCTAATCTTACACTGCACAATTGAAAATTACGAATAAAAATGCGTGAAAACTACGCGGCCACAACACGCCGTCCGACCTATGCCGCCATTGATCGATGAATGTGATCATGATGAGCCCGGAGGGAGAAAAATATTTAAGTCGCAGGGACAATGCCGTACTGCCTTCCCAGTGCGAGCCAATAGAAACAGCGCAAACGTTTGTGACTTTACGATTGGTCCGCTGTCGATTATTGACGTTGGCGTAAAAGTGAAGGTTACCGTACTCTCCACACACCTAATCCGAACAGTCACTAAATACACACACTTCGCACTACGTCGCTCATACACACAACATATGTTTAACAATCCTCCACACACCAATAAGAACACAACCATTGAAAAACTCCTACAAGCCTATCAAGATCACTTCAATCCACAAAATAACTATTAAACTCTCCCCCCCCTCTCTCCCTCTCTACAACACCCCTCGTCTCCCGGAATCGGCAAATTCGCGGCCTGTTTCCCATAAATACTCCACAAGAATGCCATCGTTGAGGAATGCACATATATGTCATGGACCAGAACCCGACACATACAATTAATAATCCACCTTCATCTACAACGAGAGGAAATGGAAATCAAACACCCCACCCACAACATAACGTACCAGCGAACATCACTCCGACTGCTGGATAGCTGAAGTCAAAATGCCAACGCCCAAACACAAGGATAACAACAATATAAACAAATTGTGACTGCCCTCACCACTGCTTAGTGATGCATGATAGCTACCGTTGAATAACTAAACAATAAATAAATACATTCAAAATTCACGCAAGCCCAGTAAATAATTTACATCACAAATAGTTCATGGTTACTCCTCAAATAACAACAAATCAGAACTTAAAATCTGCTTCTTAAACCTTCTTTCTCACTTTCTACCCACCTGTCTTCTTTCCACGTCTCAACCTCAATCTCATAAAAGCCCTAAATATCCAACATTCTAATAACACTGCACTCACAAGCACTCACGGTCGAAGAGGGCATTGTAATGTAAGACCCTAAAACGACCGCTGGCTCTGCCAGCAATCAACTCTGACACCGGGGGCGAGGCGTCGTTCTTGTAGTTAAACAGCTGCAAGTAGGAGTAGCATCATGTCGGGTCGTGGAAAGGGAGGCAAGGTGAAGGGAAAGTCAAAGTCTCGATCCAGCCGTGCTGGGTTGCAGTTCCCGGTAGGCCGTATCCACCGTCTTTTGCGTAAGGGCAATTACGCAGAGCGAGTTGGTGCCGGTGCGCCAGTCTACCTGGCCGCGGTGATGGAGTACCTGGCGGCCGAAGTTCTCGAGTTGGCTGGCAACGCAGCTCGTGACAACAAGAAGACTAGGATCATTCCTCGTCACTTACAGCTCGCCATTCGCAACGACGAGGAGCTGAACAAACTCCTGTCCGGCGTCACCATCGCCCAGGGTGGTGTGTTGCCCAACATCCAGGCGGTTCTCCTCCCGAAGAAAACCGAGAAGAAGGCTTAAGCCCCTTCTCCGTAAAACGGCCCTTTTAAGGGCCCCACTAACCTCACAAAAGTCAGAAATAGCCAGTATTGTTAATCCTCTCTCACGGCTTCGTAATGTAATTTCATTACGCGTGTCAACTTTCTCTCTCTCTCTATACCGGTGGGCTGATTTAATATCATCATTCTGTAATTTTGTGCTCTGAACGATGTCGTTGTCCCAGGTTCGCACTGAAGTACTTGAAACCGTTGTACATTTACTAGGCTATTGTGTGATAACACATTATACTGATGCATATAGAAAGGTTTCATTATTATTATATAATTTAACACAATACGAATTAAATTAGATGATGATGCCAAAGTACATAGTTGGCTTCGAAATTTATGTAATATATTTCTATCATATTAGAGTAATGGAGATTATCGTGAAAATAATCACAAGTCCCCTTCTTTGGTGCCCATCGTGGTTTTAGACATATACGTTTGAATATACTAGTTTACTTTACTACATACTACGAATGAAACTAATTTTGAATAAGAAATCGATAACTGGTGAACAACTTACGGCGTTATAATAGAGTTCCTAATGCGTTTGTTTGTTGGTGCACATATTGGCCGCACGCGCAGGAACCCCAATACTGAGATGATGACATGACCTTCTCGTAGGAATCGAAGGCTTTGACAATTTGCGTTCGAATTTCCCCTCTCTCTGTCGTTTCGTTCGAACCGAAATGACGCAAGCTATACGTGGAAGTTGTCTGACAGGACGAAGTCCTGTGTTCTGACATGCGATGTGTACCTCTTCTCCCCAGTGTTTACCACACTGGATTCCTATGACCTAAAAGTTGGCATTGCAAAAACGTGGTGATGTGATGTTCAGTATGTGTCAATCCCCTCGGTTCCTTGTTACGGTCTGGTGAGCATTGCCTACCTGCGTTGTCATATTACCCACCAATTCTTCGGACAGTGATTATTGACTTACAGAAGTTTACAGTAACAGGTAACATAATCCGAGGAGCAAGGCTTCACAGAGGAATCCGGTCTTTCCACTTGATATACCAAGCGTTGGGGTCAGACCCATTTGAAAAACGGAGAGGCATTTCTTACAACGTCTTTTGCTGATACTGAAGTGCCCCTACGAAATAAGTTCTGTTTTCCGCACTGGCCTGTTGAGCTAGTGGTCACACAGTAAAGGTGAATTAAATTAATCTCGACAACTACTGCCCTTTTTAGACGGATTTTATGGCCCTGAAAAGGGCCGTTTTGCCGACGGATTCGGCAGCAGACGTGTGTAGGCAGTCTAACCGCCGAACCCGTAGAGAGTCCTCCCCTGCCTCTTCAAGGCGTATACCACGTCCATGGCCGTGACTGTCTTCCGCTTCGCGTGCTCGGTGTATGTTACAGCGTCACGGATTACGTTCTCCAGAAAGACCTTGAGAACACCTCTCGTCTCCTCGTAGATGAGGCCGGAGATACGCTTTACGCCTCCACGTCGGGCGAGACGACGAATGGCCGGCTTCGTGATGCCCTGAATATTATCTCGGAGAACCTTCCTGTGGCGCTTCGCTCCACCTTTGCCAAGACCCTTGCCTCCCTTGCCGCGTCCAGTCATGTTGCTCGTGTGACGAAGGTTAAAAGTGATCTCGACGGCGAACGAACGAATGAATGGGGACGAAGAAAGAATGAATGATGTTTAAAATGGCAGGCAGGGTAAGCATCCCATGCCTCCATTGGTTCCTCGACAAGCAATTCGCTAACTTTAGATCGAGGTACCCAGCTATAAGCCGTTTGCCCTCTCATCTAACAGTAGTGTATTTCCCCTGTGAATGATTTTATGAACATGTATACGCTATCAGTTAAATTGTGAATGAAATGAATGAAGTGAAGTGAGCACCATGCCTCGCAGATGTTAATGAGAGGTGGAGAGTCCAGTGCTCTGGTCAGTTCTGTCCTAGTCACGTTTTTGTAGTGGCGCTAGGGAAACTCGTAACCTATTACCAACAAAGTGGTGGGCTACTCGTTTCCGTAGAAGCCGTCTGGCTGCCTGGTTGGCTGTGGCAAGTGTCGTGTGTCGTTTCGTAGGGTTTGTGTCAGTAGTGAGTAAAGAAATAGTGAATGTCACTATTTCGTCCTGTAGTCTGTTTAGTTGCCGGTCAATGTAGGATTCTATTTTCTGCATAGCAGAACGTAGAACCCCCTCGACCAGCTGTTCCGTAGTTGTTTTTTCTGTCTGTGGATCGTCTGTAGTGTTTGTCTTGGTTGTCGTTGTCTTAGCTGCATCCGCATAAGACAATTCGGGTTTGGGAAGTGTTGGGTAGAAAACGGACTGTGATGGTTTGGGTATAGGTTTCGGTATTGGTTTGTGGGTGTCTATGGGGACGTGCGTGGGATCGGTGGAGGTTATGAGATTAGTCCTTGGATATTTTGGACAGCGAGCTTGGCCCGTATAATGGGTGTCGCTGTTGCACGTGGCGCAATACCTAATCTGGGATAGGCGGTTGTGGTTGCACAGGTCGGGATTTTTGCCGCACTTAAAACAAGTCTTGGGCTTGTCGCAGTTTGTCCTTGTATGGCCGTATTGTGCACAGTTAAGGCACGGTCGGTGGAAGATTGTCTCGTGTGATGGCTCTACTCTGTAGTACCGTCCTGCAAGTTTAATTCCTTCTAGTAATTTGTCTGCTGTGGTGATGTCATTTGTGAAAATTCTAACTAAGTTGGTGGGTTTGTCTGTCTGTGCGGAGATAATTCTCTTAATGCGTGTGATGCCTGGATGTGTTACAGCCAGGATCTGCATTAGTTCGTCCTCAGAGATCAGCGTGTCGACATTTTTCATGACGACACTGATCTCTTTATTTCGGGTCTGTTTCTGTCTTGATTCACTAGGCGTAATGTTGATTTCTGCGGACGGACCGAAGTTGTACAGGGGAATTGCCCTAGCGACGGGTCATTTTTTGGTTTATATACTAAAACCCGCGGACCAATCACATTACGGAAGGGGCGTGGCTTCTCAACGGGCGAAGACATAAATACCCCTCTTGGGGGCAGCGGGGGCGACTGTATTGCGTCAACTTGGGTTGCGAGGACTAAGGAGTAAGCGATGGCACGTACGAAGCAAACTGCGCGTAAGTCCACGGGAGGCAAGGCTCCACGAAAGCAGCTGGCAACGAAGGCCGCTAGGAAGAGCGCACCGGCTACTGGAGGCGTGAAGAAACCCCATCGATACCGCCCTGGTACAGTTGCTCTTCGCGAGATCCGTCGTTACCAGAAGAGCACCGAGCTCCTCATCCGCAAGCTGCCTTTCCAGCGCTTGGTGCGTGAAATCGCTCAGGATTTCAAAACCGACCTCCGTTTCCAGAGCTCAGCCGTAATGGCCTTGCAGGAGGCAAGCGAGGCATACCTCGTCGGTCTCTTCGAGGATACCAACCTTTGCGCCATCCACGCCAAGCGCGTGACCATTATGCCCAAGGATATTCAGCTGGCTAGGCGCATCCGCGGCGAGAGGGCTTGAATTAACAAAGGTACTCCTGCCCGCAAAAAGGCCCTTTTCAGGGCCACTAGTTATTTCTCGGAAGAGCCGGTTGTACCGTACTCCAGGTCTCGTTCCTACTACCCTCAGTTCAAGGTCACCTCAATAATATAAATGGTTTCTCCCTTTCCATTCCTCACCGTATCAGCATTTTCCCACAGCCTGTTTGACAAATATCGCAATGTATCCTATAGGTTAATAAACAATTTTTTAATAGAACGATGGATAACAAAGTTTCTTAGGAAAATTAAAAAAAAATTTCACAGTTCTATAATATTGCACATTATATATATTTACCAAATTAAGGGTTAACGCCGCCGGGACGAGTGATCCTCCGTCCGACCGATCACAAGCGCCAAGGCTCAAAGTGGTCCAGAAAGCAAATCTAGCTGGACTAAAAATGTGACATATTTCCATGAAACTTCGCACTATAGTCACTACTGTATAAGAGGAGAAACTACCCCTTTATAGACGATGCGTTTTGACAAAAATTAGTGACTTGTCTCATATATAATATATTGTTTTAATGAAACTTTACACAGTACTTACATGTAGCTCGTTTATACTATATTGGATACAAAATGTGATTATGATTGTATAAGAGTAGCTACTTGTCTCCTATCTAACATTTTTTACTTTCACGAAACTATAACTGTGACTCATTATTTTCGATAGTACAGACGTGGTCTGCTTAGGAAAGGACAAGCGGAAGACTGTGACCTTTGTGACCTCGGGTGGGTATTACGATAACATTTATAACCGTCACCCTGATAAGCATCCGAGCAGCTTATTTCAAAAAGGAGTTTGAATACAAACAATTCCTTCAATCTACTACGATTATTACAATAACTGATTTCATTAATCTCCTCTCTTCTTTAGCAAAATATAAATTACCTTCAATTGGTCGATTCAGCAAACTTGTTCATAAAACTTATCGCTATTGCGTCACGTTTCGCAATTTTTCTAAAGTAAAAACAAAAACACGAACAAACGCCTACTCCTTTAACCTCATCGCTCTCTTATCTCTAGAATCCCGGGGGGTTGAGAACCTGAATTCTCTGTGGTGTGAAACAAAGCAACCCGCAGGAGCAATGACACGTTCAATTGTCCTAATAATAGAAAAAAAATTACACGTCATTTAGTGTATTCAGAACATTTTTACAGGACCGTGTAGGATATTCACTCTCCTGTCGAATAGTTTCGGCGGCTGGTAGGCGATACGCATTAATTAAAATAATACTTGCGTACCTTGTTCAGGACAGTGACTGTGCTACTTTCTTTCTTTCTTTCTTTCTTTCTTTCTTTCTTTCTTTCTTTCTTTCCTTTATTTGTAGCTTATTGATGACACCAGATGCCATAACGGAAATGCCGTGATGGTATGTTTGTTTAATATTCAAAATCAAGTGACAGACGCTATTTGACTTTGCGGTGGAGGGGATAGGGACCTGATCTCGGATGTTCCGAGAGATGCCGGCGCACAGTTGTCCAGAACGCAAAACTATGTAAGAAAATCAACTTCATCATAACCGAAGTTTAAGTAATATCTAGGCTTAAACAAAAGCTAGGCATTGTGCACAACAGCATACAAAACATCAATATCAGTAAGAGGTGGGACAAAACATGAGTTTTTTTTTTAAAGTCACGCTCTTCAGTTGATTTTTGTTCGTGGGGTCAGTGGCTGTTTTATACTGTTAAACCTTCCCTTATGGAGGTCATAGGACAAGATGTGTACTTTCATTTAATACGCGAAAAGCAATCTATAATACGTTAGCATTCATTTAATTGGCACGTTTACTGAGATTTGTGCAACTAGTTTTTTTTTTTTTTTTTTTTTTACGACATATTTAACAGGCTGTGCATTACAAGTAAACCTGAGTTAACTTTCAATTCTTCTACCCACACATTAATCAAATATTAAACTCTATACGGCTTAAAATTTAGCTGCTACATCCTGCAAACTTAGATGTTATATTCATCTCTTGGTGGCGCTTTACGAATTCGACAGCAGCCACTTTTCAGAGTCTGGATGAAGGAGCTTAATTTCTCCAAGAAAAATTCAACACTTCTTGAACATATAATGAACAACTAAATTATGGAGTATATCCATGAATCTAGCATTTTGTTACCAACTGCGAAAAATATGGCAGGCTAGTCATCTTTTAGGAGCATAATTTCTATTAAAACATTAAAAATTATCAGAAAAACTAATTTTTCCCTAATTCCCTAATTACACGAGCATAATTCGTTTTTGCATAGATGCGTATAAAATTTCATGGAAATATGTTACATAGGGGAGAAATTATTAACTCTGTATAAATGTAGCCTCTAAACACAAGAAGTAGATTCCCATATAAAAACCATTATCTGAATTTATGCTACCTGTAACTATACTGTGTGAAATATAATGTAAATATTTCAGTTAAGATAGAAATTATTAATTTAGTCTATAAAGCACTTCCGATACAACTCTTCACACAATAATAATAATAATAATAATAATAATAATAATAATAATAATAATAATAATAATAATAATAAATAATTCTGAGCTTCAGTGCAAGAACTCTTTAACCCTCACACAGCTTGTTCTGAGAAAAATCAGTATTAAAGAAATTTATACACATTAAACAAATTGTAATGCTATATGTTGTCATGTCTCTTCTATCCCTCACGTGGAAACTTAGGCTTACACAGCAGCAAGAATAAGATAACAACGTTATTATCATCTGTCCTTTTATGGCTATACAGTTTTTGCAGTGAACTACAGAATTATTAACTATTATTATTACAGACCTGTTATTTTTTTCACTTTTTTCACACACACACACACACACACACACACACACACACACACACACACATCTATTATACTAAACATAAACCCACAAGAGAAAACAATACTTGTATTAACTGTAAACATTTTTCTTCCTTTCTTTATTTTTAGCAGAATCCTCCATTTCACCCTTTATCTCACTAGATGCGCTTCCCGCAGACATTCTTCATTATATGTTTCACACACCACTTCGTAACACTTGCAGCGGTTGACTTTTGTTTTCTTGTCTTTTTCTCTAGGGTATATTGTACATAGTGCTCGGTATCGGTGCTCGTTCACGTGATATTTTACCTTTGTTTTTCTTGCTAACTCCTGCCAATTTTTCTGATATTTCCCGTAGTTGATTGGTCAAGTACTGCGGATTGATTCCCGGTTATAACAAACACACCTACACTACATTCCAATGATTTCTGACTCGTTACTGCACATTTTAGAAACACTGTACGAAAGCACACACAGTCTCTCGTAAATCAACAGGTTACAACAGAGACTTACACTTGCAAACGCGTGGGGATTTCAGAAAATTTCTTACTATTTCAGTACCTTTAACTGTACAACAGATTTTGTTTTCTCGAAAAAGAAAGGTCAACGTTACTATTGACAAAAGACAGAAACGTACGATTACAATACCTTTATTTTAAACAATCTTAGAGGTGGTCTGGGAATTCCTAAACTCACCACGCGACTACTTAACCCTAGACAGGTAATCATCACTGTACTCATGTTAAAGGTAAGCATTCGTAATTTTTACTACTCACATTTTAATTAACTGAAATCAACTCAATATCACACATTTAACAACTTTTACACATTTCGTAGCCATTAGTGTTCATTTAATTTTAAGTTTGTCATAAAGTCTTTACGTTCATGTTATTGTCCTATTTACAATTAGTGCAAACAACAGCGCGATGTTCTCTGCAGAACCCCTTTTTGCAAAGTCCACAAAATGTTGTCATCATTCTCCTCTTCTTTGCAGGACATTTATAGCAAACAGTACGTTCACCATCTGGCTGCATTACCTGGCATTGTTGTTGCACAGCAATGTTCAGATGTTCTTCAATTGTTGCCCGCAGAGATCGGTGTAAAGTAGGACGTGCAAAGCGGTGCTGCATCCACGGTTTTGTCAGCTCTTCACACAATTGGAAAATGAATTGTTTTCTTGATATTGTTTTCTGAGTTCTTCTAACTATAAATTATCCATGAATTTATACTTGCAATATTTAGCATGTTGTAAAATATTGCTAGTGGCCAGCGCCTCGTCTTTCTATTGCAGGAAAGATTGTGGCACATTTGACATAGTGTATCTACACCACCTTTAGTCCCATTGTAAATAATAATAATAATAATAATAATAATAATAATAATAATAATAATAATAATAATAATAATAATAATAATAATAAAGGCTTTACATATAACGTGTTGCTTACTGTTGTCATTGCAGTCCACGTCGGTGGGGGTGGGGGGGTTTCTTTCTCCTCCTCCTTCCTCTAGAAAGAGCAGTTACCAGGGTCTAAGGAAGTGAATGCCCTTTTCTTTCTGGGCTCATCCCTACATTTGTCTTAGCTCCTTAGGGAAAACCACGGAAAACCCTCAGGCTTGCGAATAGACTGAATGAATGAGAGGAGAAACTTTAAAGGTACGTGAAAACACGTCCATGCAAGGGAGTTGGGACTGTGAAAAATTGAATATGTGAAATCCAAGACTGTATTTGCCAGGCGAGCAAAGAAGAAGAAGAAGAAGAAAGGCTTACGTATGACGTGTGGCTTACTGTTGTCATTGCAGTCCGCGTCGGCCAGCGGTGGGAGGGGGGGGGTCAATATACCTGCACATATCAGTTCAAATTATAAAAACCTCTTAATGCTACTGCGGTACTATTCCATTGCCGAACACAATATGAAGAAATTAGCAGATCCCTGAACTGAACTCTTATTACTCTGAAATTACCGCGCAGTACAATTATAGCTATGACGCATTGCAAGCGTTAGTCACCATATCGATTTGCTAAGCAAATTTTATCCCTTTAGAGCATGTCCCCCCCCCCTCCTCCTCCATATCAGCCAACAACATACTGGATGAAGAAGACTCCTGCAAAAGGGACGAATTAAGATTTAATTTTATTTTAATGATAGACTAACATTGCAAAGTTCCAAAATAATTTTTTGCATTCCTTCATTACACTAGTCGTACAAAATTGCGGTCGTATCTCGTACTATCTATACTAATAATAAATCTGTAGCCGAAATTTTTCTGGTAAGTTTCGATTTTCCAAAAGTAATTGGTCCTAACATATATAATTAACCACCCTGAAACCGAAAATCGCATTTTTGAAAATTTTGTTTGTATGTCTGTCTGTATGTTTGTTACCTTTTCACGCGATAATGGCTGAACCGATTTATATGAAAACTGGAATATAAATTAAGTTTGTTGTAACTTAGATTTTAGGCTATATGGCATTCGAAATACTTTATTTAAAAGGGGGGTTATAAGGGGGCCTTAATTAAATAAATCGAAATATCTCGCTTATTATTGATATTTGAGAAAAAATGTTACATAACAGATGTTCCTTTAAAAATGATTTCCGTTAAGTTTTATTTTTTTACAACATTTTGATAGGACTGATATTTAATGAGATAAATGAGTTTTAAAATTAAAATAACGCTATCTAAGACGGTGCAATGAATTAAGAACAAATGACTTCGTCTATAAGGGGCCTTGGACAACAACAATCGAAACAGGGGCCTTGGACATCAACAAACAATCGAAAGCTATTAAACATAGCCTACAGGGAATGTTTCTGTGTTTGTATGAAGTAATATCACAAGCTCGTAAATTAACTGATTTGTATAATTAGTTATTATTTCACCATTGGAAACTGTAGTTTCTCTAGATGGACATAATGCTATAATGTTATTACAGTAACGTCTGAGTAAATCGAGGACAGGTAAGATTAAAATAGCTTCTTATGCACAGAAAATTTGATAGGCTATTTTGTACATTCGTTTTCTGTATTTCTTAAAATAATATTTATGTACACGCATTTTAATCTCAGAGAATTAACGAACAACGAGAGTGTATTGATTTAGTATGCAGTAATAGTACTTTAGCTTGGCAATCCATTATTTTAATAATTCATATTTTAACTATGCTCAATTGAATCGTGTTAAAATACATAAAATATATATGCAATAAATGCAGTGCTAAAAAAAAATTGGGTAATATGCGAAGCAGATTATCTTGCGCTGTTGTAAAAGTTGTTCCATGGATCAGTCGTCCTATTTTAATTATGTAATTACTTTATATTTATTTCTAACAGGTGGAGCGGAGCGAACGGGTACGGCTAGCTAACAATAAGTGAGAACTTACAATACAACAACGACAACAACAACAACAGCTGATAATCTGAAAGGGAACATAGTAATTTGGGGTGAATTAAAATGCAGCTTCCATTCGTTTAAAATTTCTTTAAATTTTAACTAAATATTAATGTAGATATTACCTCTAAAGGTAAATGGGGGCATGTTTCACAACGCTAACAAATTACAAATTAACAATATACAATTAACAACGGAAATATTACATATGCTTGTTAACTGTGTTTCACAATGCAATCTTATTCACTTGTATGTTTTAACGAACTTTACAAAATCGGCGAAACAAACTTACAAATACGCATAATTGGTTGAACAAAATCGCCAACGACAGTTTACAAAAATCACTAAGGATCAGAGGTAAAGTAGCTGTAATTTTAGAACTATCGATGGACATGTTTATATTTTTTTATATATATTTTATTTAGATTTTGCTACATCGGCGACAACGGAGTTTCGCGGCATGCAATTGGTCGAGCATACCAATGCATTAATTAGCCTACGACTTAACTGACGAAAGTTAGCGCGAAATTCATTCAAATAATTGATAAATAATGGATTTGACCCACGTAGTTATATGCAGTTGATAGAGCAGCTAACATGTCCATCCATTAAAATCAACTTCGCTCTCTGCTGGTCCATCAGTATATTTTATTGTTTCATCCATAACCTCGCCAACATTAGGGAACCCAGCAGGAGGAGCATAAAAATCCTTTGCCCGAGTAAGCACATTCGGTGATCAATAACCCGCCTCGAGTTTTTTCAATCTTGTAACAACATCAACTACCATGTGTGAACTTTTGCACACTGTAATCTTATAAATTCCGTTCTTATCTGCTAACGCAGGGAACTGAGAGCTACTATGCAACCAATGCAGTTCTCGCTTTGTGGTTAGGGCACCACTTTTCCCTTTCAGATGTTGCATGTGATGTCCCATATCTTGTAGGAGAGATTACAGCGAAATGGGATTCGGAACGACTTCAGAATACTGCGTAAGTAATGCCGACATTGCATTATTAAGTGATTGGTTTTCGGTGCAAAGTTTTTCTTCTTTAAGTGCGAGTATTTATTAAATACGTTCCTCGTATATAAGAACTAACGCGGTATTCTGAAGTATAGCGCGGGATTCATTCGAAACCTTTCATTAATATTCGTACAATGATACGAACGTGGCCGGAAAATTCTACGTTAGGCCTAAATGCAAAATCTTCGTCTGAGTCGCTAGAACTACTCAATAACATCACAACTGCTTCAGTGTAATTCTTAATGGTACCCTGTTACTATAAAATTGATTTTATACATATGTGTTTATTTTTTTCATTCACAATTAGAAGCTATTTCAACAGGGCTACTGTAGAAAATGTGCTAACTTCACTAGTAAAGTTTAGTTTACACGTTTGTAAAATTACTCCTTCGTTGTGAAACAAACATATCACTTGTAAAGAGCGCAAAATTTCATTCGTAAAGATTTGATTTCCTTTGTACAGTCCACCTTTACAAACAAAGATTGTGAAACAGAAGTTTACAAACAGAGTTCACAATTTCCAAAGATTGTAAACTTTGTGAAACACCCCACTGGTGAATCAGCACGCCGAGCTCGATCGAAATACAACCAGTTACTATTATTTCCCTATCGTTTTTTGACATTTGATTCCGCGTCCTACCTCTTTCATTCGTTACTAACCAACAACGCCAATAGCAGAAGGTAACGCAAAAACAGTCACCGGTTCCCCGATGCATGGCTTTCTCTCTCAATGTCAACTGAGAGTTAAAAATATTCATTATAATATGCACTTTCCACTCACTCCTCAGAATGTCTTCTTTATTTTTATTTATTTATTTTTTAAGATATGTGAGCTACGTACTGTATGTCTGATGTTTTGCCATCGTACATTCAAATATTTATATTCACTGTACAGTACAGCGAACTGTTTATACTTACTGTACATGCTATAACTACTTCTCCCAACTCCGCTATTGCTATATTTCCTAAACTAAACGCTGATATTGAAATAACGCCTGGTCTGATAATGCAGTCTGTTTAAATTTCTACCGACCAAGTTCTGCCCTTCATCATGGGAAAACAACGAGCTTCTTTAAAGGATACAACTACTAGGACAGAGATATTTTCATTATGGAATTTGTACTACCCACTGAAATGTAGTAACTAATGGGATTTTAATTAGCCATATATGTACAGTATATTACATTCTTTACCTAAAATGTCTCTAACTTCTAGGGAGAGCGCGAGGTACGTTCACAATCCCCTGAATACATATTCCCTTCTTCGAGAAAACGCAGAGAAGTGAACCGTCTCATATGAATATGCTACCAGTCATAAGTTTCAATACGGAGCTGCAAGTACTTAAGAATTATCAATTACTCTACAATTATGCAGCGGCGTCATCATCCAAGCTATAGCTGGAATAGGGAAGGGAACATAATATCCCATAAGTCTTATTAGAACACGCTGGAAATAGTGACGTAAAAAAAAAAATCGCCAACGGCACGTGGTGTTCCCAAGCGGTCACCCATCCAAGTACTGACCACGCCCAATGTTGCTTGACTTCGGTGATCGGACGAGAACCGGTATTTTCAACATGGTATGGCCGTTGCCGATGAAACTGCGTAATCTGTAGGCACTTGAGGACGATGGGATTGGGGTGCACTCGATAAAACCTGCACTCGCTCACACACACACGTAAACTGCCTGCTTAGACTCTGTACCTAAATTACCAAGCTCGTTGGATGTCATTGGGATAGATGATAAATCTATCTATCAACGGCAGTTTGGTTACGTTTCAACGTCACACACTGCTGGATTGACACGGGATTAATAAAACAGCTAGTCGGCATTCTAAGTTAAGCCACAGGTGGATTGTTGTTCAACAGCGGAGCCTCCTTTCAACCACATGGTTGTGGAACTGTAGTCGGATTTTCGACATCATTTTCATGCCATACTACGGAACTTCACACAAACTTCAATTCACTTCTTGCACCGGCGGCTACTACGAATGGACTGAAGCTCGCTACTGACTAGGGGGGGGGGGACATTTGTCTCTTGATGGATTACGTGACAGATATATAAAGTATCAGTCGTATGTTATGAACCCGAGTTTCAATAAAGATAGATTACCCGTATGTCCACAGATTCTCAGTAGTGGCCTGCGGAAGGATTATGCCCGCGGTCGACAAGTTACCTTCTAAGTTGTTTTCCCTCAACAATTAATGCTGCCAAGTGAGTAGGAATGACACCGCGCTCTCATATAAGTCGTACGAAACTATTAAGGAAACGAATTTGCCTCGTGGATCCAAGTCTCCCATGGACTGCCTATAATGTATTATCTATCCTAGAAGTGTTATCGGGGTGATTATTTAAATTTTCACTCGGTGGGAACCGCTGTTGTTCTTCATTCATCTACTCTGTTATGAATAACTTGTGGCCCTTAAAAGGGCCGGTTGCTGATTCCCTAGCAAGCACTCCCGCTTACTTGGAACTAGTGTATTTTGTGACGGCCTTGGTCCCTTCACTGACGGCGTGCTTGGCCAGCTCACCGGGTAGCAGGAGACGGACGGCTGTCTGGATCTCCCGACTGGTGATGGTCGACCGCTTGTTGTAATGCGCGAGCCGCGAAGCTTCCGCGGCGATGCGCTCGAAGATGTCGTTAACGAAGCTGTTCATGATGCTCATAGCCTTTGAACTGATTCCCGTGTCTGGGTGAACTTGTTTCAGAACCTTGTAGATGTAAATGGCGTAGCTCTCCTTCCTCTTGCGCTTCTTCTTCTTATCGCCCTTCGAAATATTCTTCTGGGCCTTGCCGGCCTTCTTGGCAGCCTTTCCGGAAGCTTTGGGGGGCATGGTGCTCGTCGAGTGAGAAACCGGAACAGTGTGTAATTCTATTCAGTGTTCGTGTGTGTGTACTTTTCTGTAATGATGTAGTTACGGAGAAACCTCTACAGTGTGGTCACTGATCAGTGATTAATTGTGCGAGCTAAGCCGTACTCAAGTGACTTAACCTGCTAGGCTGTGTGTTTTGTGCTATTGCCGTGAGTGAACTCCTCAAGTGTTAACATCTCTAGTGTGGTGCTAGTGTACTGTGCTCATCCTACCGATGAATAATCATGGAAGAATGTGCTAAGTGCGAAACCCCATATCCCGAAGATCCATCCAATTCCCCCATCATGAAGACCTCTATTCTTAACAAACCTACCACCTACACAGTAAAACCAAGTACATCAACCCAACCGGCCATACCAGATAACCAATCAACAATCTTCCTCCATCCCAAGCATATCACCCTCAACGATTTCCCCTTTAAAAGGAAACCAGCCAGATCATCAAGAAACTCGTCCAAGAAAACAACCGACAACAACAGCATCCCAGAGAACAGTTCCAAGGATAACAGCAAGGATCCACAACATGATGGTAAGCCAGCGCTGCAAACCTACTCCACAGACAACCTTCCCCTTGAAATTCTAAACTCCTGGTCCGTACATGAATCCAACCGATCTGTTCTAATACGAAACGCACTCCCAAAATCATTGACAGCCTTCTCCCTGGATGAAGATCTGTCTTTCACCATTCTTAGATTCGGTCCCACAGACAGAGCATTTACCTTCGTATCGAGAGAACAGTTGCGAAAATTTTGTGACAAATACACTCCCACCAATTTTGGCCCTAAAGCAAAATTCTGCCCCTTTCCAAAGGCAACGAAAACCCCACCATGGCTCCCTACCCCAGGTACGTCGGTTGCCGTAACCAATCCCACAACTTCAGTGAACCTATCGGATCATCCTACAACCACTAACATCCTCCCCGAAAGAAATACCACTTCCCATACCATTACACAAACCACCGAAAATATCCGCAATAGCACATCAGAGGGAGAGTGGCAAACTGTACCCTCAAAACCCAAGAGATCTAAATTAATAGCTGATACCACAAATCTACAACCTAACCATCCTGAAACCCAAAACGCCACTGTCACCAAAATTGCTGTCAAAATTAAAAACCACAGTGTAAATGGGAATAATCCTTTCTACATTAACAGATTAATGCGACAATATGGAGTCACAACACAAGTACCTCGCATTTTCTGGGCACCCACCACACTCACCACCACACTTAATTTCCAAAGCCTATTTGAAGCCGAGTCATTCATACAAAAAATACCAACCACAGCATTCGGACCCAACGCAGAACTCTCCATCTTTTCCACAGACACCCCGAAACCACGACCTCAGAGAAACAAGGAAATAAGTGTGGTGATGAAAGGTGTAGCCTTGGAAATACCTATTAGTGACCTCGCTGAGGAATTTAACCATCAGAAACTCAAGGTCACGAGGCTGCACCGCATTATTTCTGCAGCCACCAATAAGGAAACCCCCTTAATTCGTATCTTTGTGGAAGACTCTGCAACGGCAGAACAATTGCTAGCTGGAATACACATTATGGGGAGAAACTACCAGGTGGAACCCTCGCGGGAAACCACGTTCCACCGCCCCTGCCTAAATTGCGCCAAGTTTGGCCACACCGCAACGAACTGCACGGCAAACAAAGTGTGCTTCAGCTGTGGTAAAAACCCACAACTGTGCCTTCATAAATCTACAGACAATCTTAAATTCTGTGCCACCTGTATGTCTGACACGCACTATACAGGCCAAGCTAGATGTCCCCAGTTCCCTAAATCTGACGCTGCCAACGAACCCACCACACACATACCAATACAACCCCTCCCGACTCCAGCCAGTATCAAGAAACCTTCCGAAATTTTTCCTGCGCTCCCAACTACAATGAATTACGCAAAAGCCGCAACTAATGGTATTTCCCAAGCAGGCACCACTACGACTGAAGTACCACAAAACGACAACCTAGATAGTAACACAACTTCTAGCACCCAGACCGTTCCTAAATCTGAGATTGCAAAATATATCACGGAAGCCCTTGTGATCGCAGAAAACTATATAGAGAAGCGGCTTAATGAAATCCAGGAGCAATTAGCAATATTCACCGTATCCATGTTAACCACAAACTCAAAACCCACTCTCAGAAAAACAACTCTCAAAACTGCCAACCAATCAGCCCGTAGAGTCTTCCACAAACGTATGATCCACCATTTTGTCAATAACCAAATTAAAATCTCGCTGCAGCCGCTGCAGGAACAACTGACATCGCTGGCAAACTCCATCACTAACATTGACTGTTAACAGAATGACAGTACTGGACATCAGACGTGACCTGACCATAGTACATAGTAACATTCGTCACCTCTACAGCAGCAGAGCTGAACTTACACAACTGTGTAATGACATAAACCCGGACATACTCACCCTTAACGAGACTCACCTCAACAAATCAGACAGGTTCACCATGCCCGGTTACACAATATACAGGAAGGACAGAAACCGACGCGGCGGTGGTGTCGCTATACTGTGTAAAGACGATCTCCCCTGTTCCCTCCATAAAAATCCCCCCCAGTTTAACAACTCTGAACATCTTACCATAAAAATACATATTCGGAACTTCCCTATTTTCATCACTGCAATATACCTCCCACCCTCTCACGATTTTCCACTGGACCTCTTCACCTACCTTAACTCCTACCACAAAGCATTAATACTCGGTGACCTAAATACATACCACACAAATTTTGGAGACAACATTAACAACCGTACCGGAATACTGTTAAACCAATTTCTACAAAACTCACCCTACCGTATAATACCAACCGGACCCACACGACTCCCGGATAACCCTAACCATCGGAACCTCACTTCACCGGACAAAATCCTAGTAACCCACACGCTACGCAACAAAGTTATATACACGGACGTACTTGAACCACTAAACTCAGACCACTGCTGCCTAAGACTCCAAATCGCCACCCCCAATTGGATACCTACCCGGGCCAACATTCCCAAAACGACCTTCAAGTACCACAAAGCAGACTGGGAACAATTTAGAACCCTTTTAATAGACCTATTACCGGACGTTCCCCCAACTATCACCGACCTAAAATCACTCATCGAAGCCGACAATCTGCTGCTGCATGTAACGAATGAAGCGCGACTAAAAACGATTCCACACAAAACAAAAACCAACAGACATAGACGTGAACTACCGACAGACATTGTCAAACTGATTAAAACCAAGCGACGTGCTCATAGACTCTATATGAGAATACGGACAGAAGACAACAGACGCCTCTACCGACAACTGCAACAAGAAGTACGGGACGCAATTAACAGATTCGAAACGAGACAGCGACAAAGACTAGCGTCGAACCTGGACCAAAATAAAAAAGACAATCCCGGGAAATTTTGGCAACTTGTTAAGAAACTACGCGGCAACACAACACCCACATATCCACTTAAACAAGACAACAATTACATTTTACAGACTACAAGCAAACTACACATTTTCAAAAATCATCTGCAATCTATACATACACCGCAACACGAACCCAGTTTCGACGCAAACAACTATACCCGAATCACAAACCACATTCAAACTAACCCCCAACTATACACACCACTGGCAAGAATAGAACCCCACATAACCAATAATCCACCCACACCACTCAACTCGGACATCACTACAAATGAAGTATCCGCTGCCATTTACAGAACAAGAAACACTGCAGCGGGCCCGGACAACATCCCAAATATACTATTTAAACACTACCCTAACAAAGCCGTGGAGTTTCTTGCAACACTTTACACCGCCAGCTTCCGCCTGGGCGCTCTTCCCCCGAGATGGAAGCACGCACACATACTACTTTTCCCTAAACCAGGGAAAGACCTTACAAATGTAAACAACTATAGACCAATCAGTCTCACACTCACAATATGCAAACTACTCGAACGAATACTAAACAGACGACTACAACTCCACATAGACGACGCAGAACTGATACCCAACACACAAGCAGGTTTCAGACCCCACATTAACATTGTCGACCAACTACTCAAAATACTGACCCCCATAGAACTAGCTAGGGAACAAGGACAAACAGCAGCCATAGTGGCCTTAGACCTACAACGAGCATTTGACACAGTCTGGCATGACGGACTACGTTACAAACTGACCGACATGAGACTACCACCACAAATAATTCGATGGATTTCTGACTTCCTAACCAACCGCACAGCACAAGTAAAAATTAACCATGAACTATCGGAACACCTCACCATCAACAGAGGTGTTCCACAGGGAACTGTGCTATCGCCCCTTTTATACAATTTATTTGTAGCTGACATTCCGACACCACGACAGACTAACGTTCGACTAGGACAGTTTGCCGACGACACTGTTTACACAGTAGCAGCACAGAACCTGCGGCTTGCAGCAACCAGAATTAATAAAGACCTAAAACTTTTCACCCAGTGGCTGCAGAAATGGCGTCTACAAATTAATGTGAATAAAACACAGGTTATTCTAATTAAAAAACAACGTTTCCCCTCCCCCATCATCAGAGACACCTATCCCATCCGCATTAATCATACACCCATCCCCTACCAACGGCATCTAACATACCTGGGCGTCAAAATTACCAATAGAATGAAATTAACTCACCACATTTACCACGTCCGAAACAGAATAGCATTGGCAATCAAATTACTGTATAACATTTCCGGCCATCCCCCAGAAAGACCAAGCCCCAACCCGCGGACCAATTTAATCATTTATACATCTATTATCAGACCAGCTATTCTGTATGCATCGCAACTGTTCTCGTTGGTAGCGGATACACAGCTGAAAGGCCTCGCAGCAACAGAACGTAGACTAATACGCTGGGCACTACACCTGCCCAGAAACACAAACAGCCGCACGGTCTATGCTCTGTCCAAAATCAAACCAATAGTAGAATATATTAGGCAAAAAAACATTAAATATGTAGCACTCGCAATAGACAGACCATTCATCCAGGAACTTTTCCAAAATCCCCCACCTTATCCAAGCCTTACCGTCAACCATCTCCTCGAAACATTCAATAATTTCCTACAACAACAACACCTCTAAACCCCACCGTCGCAGCGCTGGCTAGGAAAAAAAAAAAAAAAAAAAAAAAAAAAAAAAAAACCTAGAAGAAAACAAGAAGAATTTCCACCACAAACATTAGGCACACCCATCCTTCCCAACTCAGCCCCCCCTCTTTTCGCACGTAAAACACAAACTATATCATGAGCACTCCTAGCACCCACCATTCGACGATCGCCGAACCCACCACCAAAGCACAAACACACGGCCTGAAGAGGGCAGTTAAGTCCCTAATACAGGCGTCGACGGCAAGCCGTCGACATCACAAATCATCATCATCAGGCGAGGCGTCGTTCTTGTAGTTAAACAGCTGCAAGTAGGAGTAGCATCATGTCGGGTCGTGGAAAGGGAGGCAAGGTGAAGGGAAAGTCAAAGTCTCGATCCAGCCGTGCTGGGTTGCAGTTCCCGGTAGGCCGTATCCACCGTCTTTTGCGTAAGGGCAATTACGCAGAGCGAGTTGGTGCCGGTGCGCCAGTCTACCTGGCCGCGGTGATGGAGTACCTGGCGGCCGAAGTTCTCGAGTTGGCTGGCAACGCAGCTCGTGACAACAAGAAGACTAGGATCATTCCTCGTCACTTACAGCTCGCCATTCGCAACGACGAGGAGCTGAACAAACTCCTGTCCGGCGTCACCATCGCCCAGGGTGGTGTGTTGCCCAACATCCAGGCGGTTCTCCTCCCGAAGAAAACCGAGAAGAAGGCTTAAGCCCCTTCTCCGTAAAACGGCCCTTTTAAGGGCCCCACTAACCTCACAAAAGTCAGAAATAGCCAGTATTGTTAATCCTCTCTCACGGCTTCGTAATGTAATTTCATTACGCGTGTCAACTTTCTCTCTCTCTCTATACCGGTGGGCTGATTTAATATCATCATTCTGTAATTTTGTGCTCTGAACGATGTCGTTGTCCCAGGTTCGCACTGAAGTACTTGAAACCGTTGTACATTTACTAGGCTATTGTGTGATAACACATTATACTGATGCATATAGAAAGGTTTCATTATTATTATATAATTTAACACAATACGAATTAAATTAGATGATGATGCCAAAGTACATAGTTGGCTTCGAAATTTATGTAATATATTTCTATCATATTAGAGTAATGGAGATTATCGTGAAAATAATCACAAGTCCCCTTCTTTGGTGCCCATCGTGGTTTTAGACATATACGTTTGAATATACTAGTTTACTTTACTACATACTACGAATGAAACTAATTTTGAATAAGAAATCGATAACTGGTGAACAACTTACGGCGTTATAATAGAGTTCCTAATGCGTTTGTTTGTTGGTGCACATATTGGCCGCACGCGCAGGAACCCCAATACTGAGATGATGACATGACCTTCTCGTAGGAATCGAAGGCTTTGACAATTTGCGTTCGAATTTCCCCTCTCTCTGTCGTTTCGTTCGAACCGAAATGACGCAAGCTATACGTGGAAGTTGTCTGACAGGACGAAGTCCTGTGTTCTGACATGCGATGTGTACCTCTTCTCCCCAGTGTTTACCACACTGGATTCCTATGACCTAAAAGTTGGCATTGCAAAAACGTGGTGATGTGATGTTCAGTATGTGTCAATCCCCTCGGTTCCTTGTTACGGTCTGGTGAGCATTGCCTACCTGCGTTGTCATATTACCCACCAATTCTTCGGACAGTGATTATTGACTTACAGAAGTTTACAGTAACAGGTAACATAATCCGAGGAGCAAGGCTTCACAGAGGAATCCGGTCTTTCCACTTGATATACCAAGCGTTGGGGTCAGACCCATTTGAAAAACGGAGAGGCATTTCTTACAACGTCTTTTGCTGATACTGAAGTGCCCCTACGAAATAAGTTCTGTTTTCCGCACTGGCCTGTTGAGCTAGTGGTCACACAGTAAAGGTGAATTAAATTAATCTCGACAACTACTGCCCTTTTTAGACGGATTTTATGGCCCTGAAAAGGGCCGTTTTGCCGACGGATTCGGCAGCAGACGTGTGTAGGCAGTCTAACCGCCGAACCCGTAGAGAGTCCTCCCCTGCCTCTTCAAGGCGTATACCACGTCCATGGCCGTGACTGTCTTCCGCTTCGCGTGCTCGGTGTATGTTACAGCGTCACGGATTACGTTCTCCAGAAAGACCTTGAGAACACCTCTCGTCTCCTCGTAGATGAGGCCGGAGATACGCTTTACGCCTCCACGTCGGGCGAGACGACGAATGGCCGGCTTCGTGATGCCCTGAATATTATCTCGGAGAACCTTCCTGTGGCGCTTCGCTCCACCTTTGCCAAGACCCTTGCCTCCCTTGCCGCGTCCAGTCATGTTGCTCGTGTGACGAAGGTTAAAAGTGATCTCGACGGCTCAAAGCTCAAAGTTGTTTGCCCAGAGGGCAACCTGTTTTAGGGTCTTACATATGCCCTCTTCAGGTTACGATGTTTTGTCTGTAGCGACAGTTGAGGCGTGGTCCCGGCTAGGCTTCGCTCGTTGGACTCCCTACGGGTCAGCGTCTTCTCCGCTCACACCAGGCTGCTGCGTTGGCCTTGGATGCTGTTATCTTGCAGATTTATGTGGCTGGATGAAGCTGTTGTCTGTGTTGGTTGTGGTTTACTTTTGTCGCGCGGCCCTATGAAGGGCCGCTGTTGGTTGTTTGTCTGTGGTTGGTCGTGTCACGTTTCAGTGGTGCTAGTGATAGTTGTAGTTTGTTACCCACAAAGTGGTGAGCAACTTGTCTGCGTAAGAGCCGTCTTGCTGTCTGGTTAGCTGTTGCTAAAGTCGATCGTCTTGTCTTGGGTTGGGCGTCTGTCGTGAGGAGTGAAATTGTGAACATCACAATTTCATCTCGCAGTCTGTTGATCTGTTGGTCGATGTAGCTTTCTATTTTCTGCATTGCAGAATTTAGAGCTGCTGCTACGATTTGTTCTGTGTTAGTCTGTGTCGGTTCCGTTGTTGGTTCTGTCGTGTCGGTCGTTGTTGTCGGGTTTACCGCACTGGCGTACGATATTCCAGGTCTTGGTTCGGGAAGTTGGATTGGACTGGATTGTGAGGGTTTAGGAATTGGTGGAGGGATCTGTTGGGGTGTTTGAACCGGGATGTGGGTTGGAGTTTGTTGGGTTGGGTTATGTCGGGGGTAGTTTGGACAGCGTGCTTGGCCCGTATAGTGGGTATCGCTCTTGCAGCTGGCGCAGAACTTGACTTGGTTGTCTGGTGGGTGTTTGCAGTGGACGGGATTTTTTCCGCAAGTGAAACACGTCTTGTCGTTTCGGCAGTCGGTTTTGTTATGTCCATACTGGGCGCAGTTCTGACACGGTCTGTGGAATACTGTCTCGTGGGCTGGCTCGACTTTGTAATTACGTCCGGCTATGTTGATTCCACATAGAAGTTGGTCGGCTGTGGTCACGTCTTGTACTATGAGTCGTACCATCTGCGTCGGCTGGTTAGTCTGGGCGGAGGTTATTCTAGAGATGCGCTTGATTCCAGGGAACTTTTCCCGTAGAATCTGCAACAATTCGTCCTCCGGGATCTGGGTGCCGACATTCTTCATGACGACACTGATCTCTCGGTTTCGTGGAAGTCTTTGTCCTTGGTGAGATGGTGTATGGACGATGAAAAGTTGTGCGGACGGTCCAAAAGTTCTGGCCGGTATGGCTTTAACAAATCGTTCCGCCTCGTCAATCGTCGGGAAGGTAAGTGTCGTCGTTCCTGTAGAGTAGGCCCAGTATTGTCTCGGAGTTTCCATGTTTAAGTTGTTCTGTCTTATAAGCTTCTGGATGAACAGTGGGTTATTGTTGTCAGTCGTGTGTCTAGTGATTTTCACAGTCGTTCTGCTCTTGAGTCGTTCACTTGCGGCTGTGGTGTCTCGGTCTGGTGGTGGTGTGGGTGCAAGGGAATTCTGGGGAGCAGGTTGTGGACTGGGCTTGACCTTCTCGGCTGCCGTGGTCGAACCGGCGCTCGCGGTTGGTCGAGTCTTCTTCTTGCGCCGTGACTTGGCGTTCTGCCAGTCTTGGTCTACCTCTCCTTCGGATTCATTTGAACCTTCAGAAGAGGCAGATTCACTCGTGGTGTAAAAGTACGAGTCCTGGATGTGTTGCAGTGGAGGGGTTTCGGGTCTGGTGGGTTCAGAGGAAGGACCTTCTGAGGGCCGGTCGGGTTTCGCGGATCGGGATGGTGCAGGAGGGTCAGTCGGTAGCGTCCAAGGTCCTTGTAGAGTTGCGGTCGGTGGCGCAATGTAGCGGGCTTTCTTCCCGAATTGCTTTGGGTCGGGTCTCGTAGCTTTCTGTAGTTTGAGTCGTGTCGAGAATGTGAACACTCTCGTTCTTGGTCCAAGTGTCAATGTGTCGGCTCGATGAGGAGGTTGGAGCGTCGCTAGTAAGTCTGGGTCAGCGTCTTCGACCATTACTGATCGGTTCGCCCTTTCAGACGGCCAGTTTTTTAGTTCGGTCCACGGGTCTAGTGTTGTCAATTTAGTCTGTAGCGTAGTGGTCTCATGGGAGTCAGTTGTAGGTTGGTCGAGTGTAGTCTCAGTCGTGGTGGAGTGAGTCTTCTTTTTCTTCTTTCCCTTCTTCGTAGTTGTCGGAACGATGAAAAGTTGATCGCCGTGATCGTCCGTGACGACTGCTGCGTCAGGTGGTTGTCGCGGCGGTCCGCGCCCGCCGCTGCTGCTGCTCATCTCAAGGCCAACCGGCGATGCTGTGACGCGAAGTTCTCGGAGATGCAGTGGAGCCTCTGTTGTACGTCTCTGTACCTCGTCCGTCGGCAGCTGGTCTCTCTGATCTCGACGGCGGGTCATTTTTTGGTTTATATACTAAAACCCGCGGACCAATCACATTACGGAAGGGGCGTGGCTTCTCAACGGGCGAAGACATAAATACCCCTCTTGGGGGCAGCGGGGGCATCCATCCCTCGATCGTCAGCGGAGAGCGGCAGCAGAGTTACAACAGCGAAAAGTCCGGCGACAGCGTTTTTAAGTGCGTGCGCCTGGCCGTTTACGCCGCGGTCCGCGCCCTGCGCGCTCGCTATTATTCATCATCTGTGTTTGTTTGGACTCTGTTTTTCAAGCTTAAACTAGTTAAATAACCGGCAGTGAACATGTGTGTTACAAGAATTTGTGCCTAAACATCAGATAATCACTAATAAATAGCCACTCCAACCTAAATCTACGTGTGAACAGTGCAAGTGCAGTGTAATTGTGAATTGTGCAGTGCCAGTGCTAGTGTTTGTGATCTTGTGCATGCTTAGTCGTGGCATTATAGTATTGTTCCTCCCAGCTAACCATGAAACACGATTCCCACTCATCCCTCCCCTCTTCCCCCGCACTCTCATCAGAGGATGATTCTCCTAGCTCCATCTCTCAACCCAAACCAAGCAATCAATCTAAACGCACACTCAAACGCAAGAAAAACGTCCTCTCCGAATCCAAAACTATCATCACCCCACAGAATCCAACTAAAACCTCGAAATCCATCCCGAAAAAATCTACAGTACTTGATACCAATTGCAATAATGACACATTTGCTGACCTAAATATCCTTCCCACTGAAATATCAAACAGAACTGTAATCATAAGCAACTGCCTTCCTCATCTCCTCACCTCTATCCCAATCCCCGACGACTACACGTATGACATCACGGCAATCAATGAAACGGACAGAGTAGTGACTTTCCCGAGCAGAAAAATTCTCACTATCTTCACTAACAAATATCCCTCAACCCATTTCGGACCCCACGCTACCTACTCCCTTCCACCCAACTCCTCCAAACCAGCACCATGGGCGAAGGAAATCTGCCGAGCCCAACAATCACCCCAGCAAAATTCACCACCCCCAAACAAGGCCCACTCAAACAACGCACAATCTCATATCCATAATCATGAAGGTGGCACCACTACAAAACAACCCTCCCCCTTCCCTGAATCATCAGAAGACGATGATTGGAAAATAGCCAGTAACAGGAAGAAAAAGACAAAATACACAGTTCCATCTCCCTCCCACTACTCCCACAACCCCCACCCCTTCTTCTCAGCACCCACGACACGCTCTGAAAATAAGCAGTCATACTATAAATGGCAATAACCCTTTCTTCATTCACCATCTAATACAGGAAAAAGAGCTGATCATAGAGCAACCTAACATGTTCTGGGCACGTAGCACAACCACAACGACGCTCACCTTTGACAGCAAGGCGGATCTCGAAGCCTTTGCCAATAACATCCCCCCCTCGACATTTGGACCAAACGCAGCATACTCTATATCACAAGGACAGACACAACAACAAACCACAACCCGACAGTATGACATAAGCGTCGTCATGAAAGACGTAGCTACTACCGTTCCCCTAGACGCACTGACCGACGCACTGAACGAACAACAATACAACGTAAAACGAATCATACGCATAATCTCCGCACAAACACATAAACCCACAGACATGGTACGAATCTTTGTTGAGGATGTTGACTCATCGACTAGACTACTGACAGGTGTGAGACTATTTGGTCGCAGCTACAGAGTAGAGGCTTCCAGAGAGTTAGTGCGCCACCGACCATGCGCACGATGCGCGCTCTACGGCCATGACATCGCGACCTGCACCAACGCAGCTAGATGCTGGAAGTGTGGAATAGACCCGACGATCTGTAAACACAAACCATCTGACAACCTCAAATACTGTGCTACGTGCACAGACAGCACACACTATACAGGCCAAATGATGTGCCCCCGCTATCCGAAAGCCGTTCCTCCTACATCCACAGCTCCCACACACAGACCCATTTACACTCCCGTTAACCCAACGCCACCCATAATGAAACCGTCACAAATGCCACGCCTGTTCGGAGAGATCCCAAAACAAACAGGAACGAGTCAGCGCTCCTACGCCACAGCAACGGCTTCTCTCCCAAGCAGCCATAGCACGTGCGACATTGCAACGAAAAAACAATCCGCACACACTGGAAAGGTCTTACGCCTACCAACAAACAACACGAAAATGGCTTCCCTCCCACCCCCAAACACCACAGTAATGGATTCTCTCCCAACTCAACCAACATCCACAAACTCCATCCCCGACGAACCCACGACCTCTAACGCCCCAACAACTACAACCCATCAAAAAGATCTCCATAATCTCACCAAATGTGTGGAACAGTACATTGACGAGAAAATAAACGAACTAGAAGAAAAACTAGTCACGTTCACACTCGCTATGTTCACCACACACACACTACCCACCAAACGCCTCCACCATATTAAAATGGCAAACCAGGCGGCACGCCGAGTCCTTAAAAAGAATATCCGACACCAATTCATTAACAACCAACTCCAAATAACCCTCATCCCCTTCCGGAAAGTGACGTCACTCGTCGAAAACATGGGACTCCACAATGACAATAATAACTAAAATGGACAGATACGAAACCAGACGGAACTTGACTTTACTACACAACAATATACGTAACCTGTATAATAATCGTACCGAATTGACGCACACCATTACAGAACACAACCCCGACATAATAGCACTCAACGAGACGCACCTAAACCCGACAGATAAATTCTCACAGCGAGGTTTTACGGTATTTAGAAAAGACCGCAACCGCCGTGGAGGGGGCGTGGCCATTCTCTGTCGAGATAACCTGCCAGTCTCACTACATAAACAACCCGAAATCTACGACAACATTGAACAAGTGACAATCAAAATTGAAATTAAGAACTTCCCAGTCTACGTAACCTCGCTGTATCTTCCGCCAGGGCACCCTTTCCCCATAGATTTTTTCGACCACTTGAACACTTTTCACAAGCTAATATTACTTGGAGACCTTAACGCCAGCCATACCGAATTCGGTGATATATATATCAATGCAGCAGGGCGACGCCTAAGACGATTCTTACATAACTCTAGAATGCTACTCCTAGACGCAGGCCCCACCAGATTTCCAACATCCATAAGACAAATCAATTGGACAGCACCAGACAAAATACTAGTCTCCCCACCTATACAACGCAGAATGACGCAACTAGACGTACTCCCGCCTATGAACTCTGACCACTGCCCTATATTACTAACAATAAATACCCCGAACCACGCACCTACAACGCAGTACATTGCTAAAACCATCTTCAAGTATAACAAGGCAGACTGGGACTCATATAGGGAATACATTAATGACAAATTACCACCTCCACCTGACATCACTAATTCGAACGCTCTAATTAGAGCAGACGATCTGTTACTACAGGTTACGTTGGACGCAAGACTACGGGCCGTGCCACATAAACAATCCAGACAGCATAGACAACGGGAATTACCCCCACAAATTGTACAGTTAATAAAGACTAAGAGACGGGCCCATAGACTATACATGCGACAACACACAGATGACAATCGACGATTATATCGAAGTCTACAGCAAGACGTAAAAGACGCAATCAGACGTTACAACACATATTGCTGGACAGAAATCACCAGGAAACTAGACAATACAAGAAAAGACGACCCCACGAAATTCTGGACACTACTAAAGAAACTCAAGGGTCAATCCAGCATTAACCACCCACTAAAAGATAACAACACGCACATCTATCACACAACACAGAAACTGGACATCTTCAGAGCCCATTTACAGCAAATACACAGCATCCAAGAAAACCCACTATTCGATCAAGTACATTACAATGCAATCACTGAAAACATTAGAGAAAACAACAATCTCTATACACCCACAGAAGCCCCTGCGAACATAGAACACGACAACATACTCACCGCAAACATCACACAACAGGAAGTCACAAACAGCATAAACAGAACTAGAAACACAGCCGCAGGACCTGACACTATACAGAACATTCTCCTAAAACAATACCCACAGAAGGCCATTGAGTTTCTGACGGAAATATATCGGGCGAGCTTTCGCATGGGAATTTTGCCCCCACGTTGGAAGCACGCCCATATATTGCTCTTCCCGAAACCCGGAAAAGACCATACCGACAAGAAAAACTATAGACCAATTAGTCTGACTGCGACAGTCTGTAAAGTATTCGAAAGAATTCTTAACAGACGACTGCAACTCTACATACAAGACAACAATTTACTACCCGACACACAGGCCGGTTTCCGACAAGACACAGACATCGTAGACCAACTATTAAAGATTATGACACCAGTAGAACACGGCCTGGAAACTCGCAAGACTACGATCATGGTGGCACTGGACACACAACGTGCATTCGACTCGGTTTGGCTAGACGGACTTAGATATAAACTCACGCGACTTGCGCTACCATCACAATTCACGCGGTGGATATCTGACTTCATAAGAGATAGGACGGCCCAAATCAAAATTAATGAACATCTATCAAACGAGATAACCATTTTCAGTGGCGTCCCACAAGGCACGGTCCTTTCACCGGCCCTATTCAATCTCTATGTAGCAGATATCCCGATACCACAAGACGACAACGTTAGACTCGGACAATTCGCCGATGACGTCATATACACCTCCACATCCTATAGAATAAATATAGCGAGGCGGCACATCAACTCCACACTACAAACCTTATCAACATGGCTTGGACAGTGGAGACTTGTAGTCAATGCTGATAAATCCCAAGCCATGTTGATTAAGAAACAAAACTGTCCGTTGGGTGCTAGAGCAAGATATCCTGTCCTAATCAATAACACCCCAATTCCATACAAACGAAACATCAAATACCTAGGTGTCACCTTCAATGATAAACTTAATCTCGCAAGTCACATTCATCACCTCCGGAAAAAATTAAAATTTTCAATCCCACTTTTGTACCGCATGGCAGGCAGAGGACCCGAATACCCAGGTTGCAAACCAAAAACCACAATGATGATATATAAAACAATAATCCGCCCTTCTATCCTATATGCATCCCAACTATACACCAGGCTATCCCCTACCCATATGTCACAACTCTGTGCTACTGAAAGACGACTAGCCAGAAAAGCATTCAACCTGCCCCGGAATACCGACAACCAAACCGTATACGACGTCACCAGAATCCAACCAATTTCCCAGTATATCACAGCCAAAAACATCAAATATGTCCACAATGCCCTCGATAGACCTTTTATCCAACATATCTTCCTAAATCCTCCCAATACAAACCCCCCAACCACAGTTGACAATTTACTCCTTCAATATAGAAACCGCCCACCCTAAGAGAGAAACCCTTGCAATGTGTCATACAGCACTGGTATAAGTCCATTACGAACTACCAAAACTGTAGAACTCCCAACCCCACAGCTCCAAAATCCAACCATGTCAGCCATTATATTATAATCAATAATAACTATCCTAAATAATGCCACAGCTGCGGATGCGCCAAGATCGTGAGCCACAACTCCTTTGTCTCTCCTGCGCAAGTTGACAAAATAACAAACTCTATAGAACAAACACCCCGGCCTGAAGAGGGCACATAAGGCCCTAAAACAGGCAGTATCTCTCATTGTAGAGATACTATAACATCACCCCCCCCCCCAGCGGGGGCGACTGTATTGCGTCAACTTGGGTTGCGAGGACTAAGGAGTAAGCGATGGCACGTACGAAGCAAACTGCGCGTAAGTCCACGGGAGGCAAGGCTCCACGAAAGCAGCTGGCAACGAAGGCCGCTAGGAAGAGCGCACCGGCTACTGGAGGCGTGAAGAAACCCCATCGATACCGCCCTGGTACAGTTGCTCTTCGCGAGATCCGTCGTTACCAGAAGAGCACCGAGCTCCTCATCCGCAAGCTGCCTTTCCAGCGCTTGGTGCGTGAAATCGCTCAGGATTTCAAAACCGACCTCCGTTTCCAGAGCTCAGCCGTAATGGCCTTGCAGGAGGCAAGCGAGGCATACCTCGTCGGTCTCTTCGAGGATACCAACCTTTGCGCCATCCACGCCAAGCGCGTGACCATTATGCCCAAGGATATTCAGCTGGCTAGGCGCATCCGCGGCGAGAGGGCTTGAATTAACAAAGGTACTCCTGCCCGCAAAAAGGCCCTTTTCAGGGCCACTAGTTATTTCTCGGAAGAGCCGGTTGTACCGTACTCCAGGTCTCGTTCCTACTACCCTCAGTTCAAGGTCACCTCAATAATATAAATGGTTTCTCCCTTTCCATTCCTCACCGTATCAGCATTTTCCCACAGCCTGTTTGACAAATATCGCAATGTATCCTATAGGTTAATAAACAATTTTTTAATAGAACGATGGATAACAAAGTTTCTTAGGAAAATTAAAAAAAAATTTCACAGTTCTATAATATTGCACATTATATATATTTACCAAATTAAGGGTTAACGCCGCCGGGACGAGTGATCCTCCGTCCGACCGATCACAAGCGCCAAGGCTCAAAGTGGTCCAGAAAGCAAATCTAGCTGGACTAAAAATGTGACATATTTCCATGAAACTTCGCACTATAGTCACTACTGTATAAGAGGAGAAACTACCCCTTTATAGACGATGCGTTTTGACAAAAATTAGTGACTTGTCTCATATATAATATATTGTTTTAATGAAACTTTACACAGTACTTACATGTAGCTCGTTTATACTATATTGGATACAAAATGTGATTATGATTGTATAAGAGTAGCTACTTGTCTCCTATCTAACATTTTTTACTTTCACGAAACTATAACTGTGACTCATTATTTTCGATAGTACAGACGTGGTCTGCTTAGGAAAGGACAAGCGGAAGACTGTGACCTTTGTGACCTCGGGTGGGTATTACGATAACATTTATAACCGTCACCCTGATAAGCATCCGAGCAGCTTATTTCAAAAAGGAGTTTGAATACAAACAATTCCTTCAATCTACTACGATTATTACAATAACTGATTTCATTAATCTCCTCTCTTCTTTAGCAAAATATAAATTACCTTCAATTGGTCGATTCAGCAAACTTGTTCATAAAACTTATCGCTATTGCGTCACGTTTCGCAATTTTTCTAAAGTAAAAACAAAAACACGAACAAACGCCTACTCCTTTAACCTCATCGCTCTCTTATCTCTAGAATCCCGGGGGGTTGAGAACCTGAATTCTCTGTGGTGTGAAACAAAGCAACCCGCAGGAGCAATGACACGTTCAATTGTCCTAATAATAGAAAAAAAATTACACGTCATTTAGTGTATTCAGAACATTTTTACAGGACCGTGTAGGATATTCACTCTCCTGTCGAATAGTTTCGGCGGCTGGTAGGCGATACGCATTAATTAAAATAATACTTGCGTACCTTGTTCAGGACAGTGACTGTGCTACTTTCTTTCTTTCTTTCTTTCTTTCTTTCTTTCTTTCTTTCTTTCTTTCCTTTATTTGTAGCTTATTGATGACACCAGATGCCATAACGGAAATGCCGTGATGGTATGTTTGTTTAATATTCAAAATCAAGTGACAGACGCTATTTGACTTTGCGGTGGAGGGGATAGGGACCTGATCTCGGATGTTCCGAGAGATGCCGGCGCACAGTTGTCCAGAACGCAAAACTATGTAAGAAAATCAACTTCATCATAACCGAAGTTTAAGTAATATCTAGGCTTAAACAAAAGCTAGGCATTGTGCACAACAGCATACAAAACATCAATATCAGTAAGAGGTGGGACAAAACATGAGTTTTTTTTTTAAAGTCACGCTCTTCAGTTGATTTTTGTTCGTGGGGTCAGTGGCTGTTTTATACTGTTAAACCTTCCCTTATGGAGGTCATAGGACAAGATGTGTACTTTCATTTAATACGCGAAAAGCAATCTATAATACGTTAGCATTCATTTAATTGGCACGTTTACTGAGATTTGTGCAACTAGTTTTTTTTTTTTTTTTTTTTTTTTACGACATATTTAACAGGCTGTGCATTACAAGTAAACCTGAGTTAACTTTCAATTCTTCTACCCACACATTAATCAAATATTAAACTCTATACGGCTTAAAATTTAGCTGCTACATCCTGCAAACTTAGATGTTATATTCATCTCTTGGTGGCGCTTTACGAATTCGACAGCAGCCACTTTTCAGAGTCTGGATGAAGGAGCTTAATTTCTCCAAGAAAAATTCAACACTTCTTGAACATATAATGAACAACTAAATTATGGAGTATATCCATGAATCTAGCATTTTGTTACCAACTGCGAAAAATATGGCAGGCTAGTCATCTTTTAGGAGCATAATTTCTATTAAAACATTAAAAATTATCAGAAAAACTAATTTTTCCCTAATTCCCTAATTACACGAGCATAATTCGTTTTTGCATAGATGCGTATAAAATTTCATGGAAATATGTTACATAGGGGAGAAATTATTAACTCTGTATAAATGTAGCCTCTAAACACAAGAAGTAGATTCCCATATAAAAACCATTATCTGAATTTATGCTACCTGTAACTATACTGTGTGAAATATAATGTAAATATTTCAGTTAAGATAGAAATTATTAATTTAGTCTATAAAGCACTTCCGATACAACTCTTCACACAATAATAATAATAATAATAATAATAATAATAATAATAATAATAATAATAATAATAATAATAATAATAATAAATAATTCTGAGCTTCAGTGCAAGAACTCTTTAACCCTCACACAGCTTGTTCTGAGAAAAATCAGTATTAAAGAAATTTATACACATTAAACAAATTGTAATGCTATATGTTGTCATGTCTCTTCTATCCCTCACGTGGAAACTTAGGCTTACACAGCAGCAAGAATAAGATAACAACGTTATTATCATCTGTCCTTTTATGGCTATACAGTTTTTGCAGTGAACTACAGAATTATTAACTATTATTATTACAGACCTGTTATTTTTTTCACTTTTTTCACACACACACACACACACACACACACACACACACACACACATCTATTATACTAAACATAAACCCACAAGAGAAAACAATACTTGTATTAACTGTAAACATTTTTCTTCCTTTCTTTATTTTTAGCAGAATCCTCCATTTCACCCTTTATCTCACTAGATGCGCTTCCCGCAGACATTCTTCATTATATGTTTCACACACCACTTCGTAACACTTGCAGCGGTTGACTTTTGTTTTCTTGTCTTTTTCTCTAGGGTATATTGTACATAGTGCTCGGTATCGGTGCTCGTTCACGTGATATTTTACCTTTGTTTTTCTTGCTAACTCCTGCCAATTTTTCTGATATTTCCCGTAGTTGATTGGTCAAGTACTGCGGATTGATTCCCGGTTATAACAAACACACCTACACTACATTCCAATGATTTCTGACTCGTTACTGCACATTTTAGAAACACTGTACGAAAGCACACACAGTCTCTCGTAAATCAACAGGTTACAACAGAGACTTACACTTGCAAACGCGTGGGGATTTCAGAAAATTTCTTACTATTTCAGTACCTTTAACTGTACAACAGATTTTGTTTTCTCGAAAAAGAAAGGTCAACGTTACTATTGACAAAAGACAGAAACGTACGATTACAATACCTTTATTTTAAACAATCTTAGAGGTGGTCTGGGAATTCCTAAACTCACCACGCGACTACTTAACCCTAGACAGGTAATCATCACTGTACTCATGTTAAAGGTAAGCATTCGTAATTTTTACTACTCACATTTTAATTAACTGAAATCAACTCAATATCACACATTTAACAACTTTTACACATTTCGTAGCCATTAGTGTTCATTTAATTTTAAGTTTGTCATAAAGTCTTTACGTTCATGTTATTGTCCTATTTACAATTAGTGCAAACAACAGCGCGATGTTCTCTGCAGAACCCCTTTTTGCAAAGTCCACAAAATGTTGTCATCATTCTCCTCTTCTTTGCAGGACATTTATAGCAAACAGTACGTTCACCATCTGGCTGCATTACCTGGCATTGTTGTTGCACAGCAATGTTCAGATGTTCTTCAATTGTTGCCCGCAGAGATCGGTGTAAAGTAGGACGTGCAAAGCGGTGCTGCATCCACGGTTTTGTCAGCTCTTCACACAATTGGAAAATGAATTGTTTTCTTGATATTGTTTTCTGAGTTCTTCTAACTATAAATTATCCATGAATTTATACTTGCAATATTTAGCATGTTGTAAAATATTGCTAGTGGCCAGCGCCTCGTCTTTCTATTGCAGGAAAGATTGTGGCACATTTGACATAGTGTATCTACACCACCTTTAGTCCCATTGTAAATAATAATAATAATAATAATAATAATAATAATAATAATAATAATAATAATAATAATAATAATAATAATAAAGGCTTTACATATAACGTGTTGCTTACTGTTGTCATTGCAGTCCACGTCGGTGGGGGTGGGGGGGTTTCTTTCTCCTCCTCCTTCCTCTAGAAAGAGCAGTTACCAGGGTCTAAGGAAGTGAATGCCCTTTTCTTTCTGGGCTCATCCCTACATTTGTCTTAGCTCCTTAGGGAAAACCACGGAAAACCCTCAGGCTTGCGAATAGACTGAATGAATGAGAGGAGAAACTTTAAAGGTACGTGAAAACACGTCCATGCAAGGGAGTTGGGACTGTGAAAAATTGAATATGTGAAATCCAAGACTGTATTTGCCAGGCGAGCAAAGAAGAAGAAGAAGAAGAAAGGCTTACGTATGACGTGTGGCTTACTGTTGTCATTGCAGTCCGCGTCGGCCAGCGGTGGGAGGGGGGGGGTCAATATACCTGCACATATCAGTTCAAATTATAAAAACCTCTTAATGCTACTGCGGTACTATTCCATTGCCGAACACAATATGAAGAAATTAGCAGATCCCTGAACTGAACTCTTATTACTCTGAAATTACCGCGCAGTACAATTATAGCTATGACGCATTGCAAGCGTTAGTCACCATATCGATTTGCTAAGCAAATTTTATCCCTTTAGAGCATGTCCCCCCCCCCCTCCTCCTCCATATCAGCCAACAACATACTGGATGAAGAAGACTCCTGCAAAAGGGACGAATTAAGATTTAATTTTATTTTAATGATAGACTAACATTGCAAAGTTCCAAAATAATTTTTTGCATTCCTTCATTACACTAGTCGTACAAAATTGCGGTCGTATCTCGTACTATCTATACTAATAATAAATCTGTAGCCGAAATTTTTCTGGTAAGTTTCGATTTTCCAAAAGTAATTGGTCCTAACATATATAATTAACCACCCTGAAACCGAAAATCGCATTTTTGAAAATTTTGTTTGTATGTCTGTCTGTATGTTTGTTACCTTTTCACGCGATAATGGCTGAACCGATTTATATGAAAACTGGAATATAAATTAAGTTTGTTGTAACTTAGATTTTAGGCTATATGGCATTCGAAATACTTTATTTAAAAGGGGGGTTATAAGGGGGCCTTAATTAAATAAATCGAAATATCTCGCTTATTATTGATATTTGAGAAAAAATGTTACATAACAGATGTTCCTTTAAAAATGATTTCCGTTAAGTTTTATTTTTTTACAACATTTTGATAGGACTGATATTTAATGAGATAAATGAGTTTTAAAATTAAAATAACGCTATCTAAGACGGTGCAATGAATTAAGAACAAATGACTTCGTCTATAAGGGGCCTTGGACAACAACAATCGAAACAGGGGCCTTGGACATCAACAAACAATCGAAAGCTATTAAACATAGCCTACAGGGAATGTTTCTGTGTTTGTATGAAGTAATATCACAAGCTCGTAAATTAACTGATTTGTATAATTAGTTATTATTTCACCATTGGAAACTGTAGTTTCTCTAGATGGACATAATGCTATAATGTTATTACAGTAACGTCTGAGTAAATCGAGGACAGGTAAGATTAAAATAGCTTCTTATGCACAGAAAATTTGATAGGCTATTTTGTACATTCGTTTTCTGTATTTCTTAAAATAATATTTATGTACACGCATTTTAATCTCAGAGAATTAACGAACAACGAGAGTGTATTGATTTAGTATGCAGTAATAGTACTTTAGCTTGGCAATCCATTATTTTAATAATTCATATTTTAACTATGCTCAATTGAATCGTGTTAAAATACATAAAATATATATGCAATAAATGCAGTGCTAAAAAAAAATTGGGTAATATGCGAAGCAGATTATCTTGCGCTGTTGTAAAAGTTGTTCCATGGATCAGTCGTCCTATTTTAATTATGTAATTACTTTATATTTATTTCTAACAGGTGGAGCGGAGCGAACGGGTACGGCTAGCTAACAATAAGTGAGAACTTACAATACAACAACGACAACAACAACAACAGCTGATAATCTGAAAGGGAACATAGTAATTTGGGGTGAATTAAAATGCAGCTTCCATTCGTTTAAAATTTCTTTAAATTTTAACTAAATATTAATGTAGATATTACCTCTAAAGGTAAATGGGGGCATGTTTCACAACGCTAACAAATTACAAATTAACAATATACAATTAACAACGGAAATATTACATATGCTTGTTAACTGTGTTTCACAATGCAATCTTATTCACTTGTATGTTTTAACGAACTTTACAAAATCGGCGAAACAAACTTACAAATACGCATAATTGGTTGAACAAAATCGCCAACGACAGTTTACAAAAATCACTAAGGATCAGAGGTAAAGTAGCTGTAATTTTAGAACTATCGATGGACATGTTTATATTTTTTTATATATATTTTATTTAGATTTTGCTACATCGGCGACAACGGAGTTTCGCGGCATGCAATTGGTCGAGCATACCAATGCATTAATTAGCCTACGACTTAACTGACGAAAGTTAGCGCGAAATTCATTCAAATAATTGATAAATAATGGATTTGACCCACGTAGTTATATGCAGTTGATAGAGCAGCTAACATGTCCATCCATTAAAATCAACTTCGCTCTCTGCTGGTCCATCAGTATATTTTATTGTTTCATCCATAACCTCGCCAACATTAGGGAACCCAGCAGGAGGAGCATAAAAATCCTTTGCCCGAGTAAGCACATTCGGTGATCAATAACCCGCCTCGAGTTTTTTCAATCTTGTAACAACATCAACTACCATGTGTGAACTTTTGCACACTGTAATCTTATAAATTCCGTTCTTATCTGCTAACGCAGGGAACTGAGAGCTACTATGCAACCAATGCAGTTCTCGCTTTGTGGTTAGGGCACCACTTTTCCCTTTCAGATGTTGCATGTGATGTCCCATATCTTGTAGGAGAGATTACAGCGAAATGGGATTCGGAACGACTTCAGAATACTGCGTAAGTAATGCCGACATTGCATTATTAAGTGATTGGTTTTCGGTGCAAAGTTTTTCTTCTTTAAGTGCGAGTATTTATTAAATACGTTCCTCGTATATAAGAACTAACGCGGTATTCTGAAGTATAGCGCGGGATTCATTCGAAACCTTTCATTAATATTCGTACAATGATACGAACGTGGCCGGAAAATTCTACGTTAGGCCTAAATGCAAAATCTTCGTCTGAGTCGCTAGAACTACTCAATAACATCACAACTGCTTCAGTGTAATTCTTAATGGTACCCTGTTACTATAAAATTGATTTTATACATATGTGTTTATTTTTTTCATTCACAATTAGAAGCTATTTCAACAGGGCTACTGTAGAAAATGTGCTAACTTCACTAGTAAAGTTTAGTTTACACGTTTGTAAAATTACTCCTTCGTTGTGAAACAAACATATCACTTGTAAAGAGCGCAAAATTTCATTCGTAAAGATTTGATTTCCTTTGTACAGTCCACCTTTACAAACAAAGATTGTGAAACAGAAGTTTACAAACAGAGTTCACAATTTCCAAAGATTGTAAACTTTGTGAAACACCCCACTGGTGAATCAGCACGCCGAGCTCGATCGAAATACAACCAGTTACTATTATTTCCCTATCGTTTTTTGACATTTGATTCCGCGTCCTACCTCTTTCATTCGTTACTAACCAACAACGCCAATAGCAGAAGGTAACGCAAAAACAGTCACCGGTTCCCCGATGCATGGCTTTCTCTCTCAATGTCAACTGAGAGTTAAAAATATTCATTATAATATGCACTTTCCACTCACTCCTCAGAATGTCTTCTTTATTTTTATTTATTTATTTTTTAAGATATGTGAGCTACGTACTGTATGTCTGATGTTTTGCCATCGTACATTCAAATATTTATATTCACTGTACAGTACAGCGAACTGTTTATACTTACTGTACATGCTATAACTACTTCTCCCAACTCCGCTATTGCTATATTTCCTAAACTAAACGCTGATATTGAAATAACGCCTGGTCTGATAATGCAGTCTGTTTAAATTTCTACCGACCAAGTTCTGCCCTTCATCATGGGAAAACAACGAGCTTCTTTAAAGGATACAACTACTAGGACAGAGATATTTTCATTATGGAATTTGTACTACCCACTGAAATGTAGTAACTAATGGGATTTTAATTAGCCATATATGTACAGTATATTACATTCTTTACCTAAAATGTCTCTAACTTCTAGGGAGAGCGCGAGGTACGTTCACAATCCCCTGAATACATATTCCCTTCTTCGAGAAAACGCAGAGAAGTGAACCGTCTCATATGAATATGCTACCAGTCATAAGTTTCAATACGGAGCTGCAAGTACTTAAGAATTATCAATTACTCTACAATTATGCAGCGGCGTCATCATCCAAGCTATAGCTGGAATAGGGAAGGGAACATAATATCCCATAAGTCTTATTAGAACACGCTGGAAATAGTGACGTAAAAAAAAAAAATCGCCAACGGCACGTGGTGTTCCCAAGCGGTCACCCATCCAAGTACTGACCACGCCCAATGTTGCTTGACTTCGGTGATCGGACGAGAACCGGTATTTTCAACATGGTATGGCCGTTGCCGATGAAACTGCGTAATCTGTAGGCACTTGAGGACGATGGGATTGGGGTGCACTCGATAAAACCTGCACTCGCTCACACACACACGTAAACTGCCTGCTTAGACTCTGTACCTAAATTACCAAGCTCGTTGGATGTCATTGGGATAGATGATAAATCTATCTATCAACGGCAGTTTGGTTACGTTTCAACGTCACACACTGCTGGATTGACACGGGATTAATAAAACAGCTAGTCGGCATTCTAAGTTAAGCCACAGGTGGATTGTTGTTCAACAGCGGAGCCTCCTTTCAACCACATGGTTGTGGAACTGTAGTCGGATTTTCGACATCATTTTCATGCCATACTACGGAACTTCACACAAACTTCAATTCACTTCTTGCACCGGCGGCTACTACGAATGGACTGAAGCTCGCTACTGACTAGGGGGGGGGGGACATTTGTCTCTTGATGGATTACGTGACAGATATATAAAGTATCAGTCGTATGTTATGAACCCGAGTTTCAATAAAGATAGATTACCCGTATGTCCACAGATTCTCAGTAGTGGCCTGCGGAAGGATTATGCCCGCGGTCGACAAGTTACCTTCTAAGTTGTTTTCCCTCAACAATTAATGCTGCCAAGTGAGTAGGAATGACACCGCGCTCTCATATAAGTCGTACGAAACTATTAAGGAAACGAATTTGCCTCGTGGATCCAAGTCTCCCATGGACTGCCTATAATGTATTATCTATCCTAGAAGTGTTATCGGGGTGATTATTTAAATTTTCACTCGGTGGGAACCGCTGTTGTTCTTCATTCATCTACTCTGTTATGAATAACTTGTGGCCCTTAAAAGGGCCGGTTGCTGATTCCCTAGCAAGCACTCCCGCTTACTTGGAACTAGTGTATTTTGTGACGGCCTTGGTCCCTTCACTGACGGCGTGCTTGGCCAGCTCACCGGGTAGCAGGAGACGGACGGCTGTCTGGATCTCCCGACTGGTGATGGTCGACCGCTTGTTGTAATGCGCGAGCCGCGAAGCTTCCGCGGCGATGCGCTCGAAGATGTCGTTAACGAAGCTGTTCATGATGCTCATAGCCTTTGAACTGATTCCCGTGTCTGGGTGAACTTGTTTCAGAACCTTGTAGATGTAAATGGCGTAGCTCTCCTTCCTCTTGCGCTTCTTCTTCTTATCGCCCTTCGAAATATTCTTCTGGGCCTTGCCGGCCTTCTTGGCAGCCTTTCCGGAAGCTTTGGGGGGCATGGTGCTCGTCTGATGATGAGCCCGGAGGGAGAAAAATATTTAAGTCGCAGGGACAATGCCGTACTGCCTTCCCAGTGCGAGCCAATAGAAACAGCGCAAACGTTTGTGACTTTACGATTGGTCCGCTGTCGATTATTGACGTTGGCGTAAAAGTGAAGGTTACCGTGGGCGAGGCTCGTTCGTCAGAGTTGCATCGCAAGTGGCCGCGCTCCGCATCGTACTGTGCATCGGGTGCGGACCGTACGGGAACACGCCCGAGGCGAAAAGTGAAGGCCACCGTTTTTGCTTATAATACCTGGCGCGGACCGTACGAGAACACGCCTGAGGCGTATTTGTATACTTCAGAGAGAAACCCTTTAGTTGCGTGTTTTCTTTCCAGTGAGAACCGAAACAGTGGGTAGGTCTATTCAGTGTTCGTGTGTGTGTACTCTTCCGTAAAGATGTAGCTACGAAGGAACCTCTACAGTGTGGCCACTGAGTAGTGATCAATAGTGCGAGAGAAGCCGTACGCAAGTGACTAAACCCTCAAGACTGTGTGTTTTGTGCCATTGCCTCGAGTGAACTCTCCAATTGTCAACATCTCTAGTGTGGTGCTAGTGTACGGACCACTAGTTAATCGATCCAGATATACAGTTCTCTCCGCTTAACGATAGGACGTTACTGCGGAAATCTCCATCTAGTTGTAGCGCACCTTTTCTACAAATATTGTTCCAGTTAGAGAGAAGCCAACACAGTGTAGCATACCGAGTGTCTGACAATTTGGGCGTGTATTAAATCTTATATCACGTCAAGTGTATTCGAGTGCAAAACATTTACTATGCTTGCAGACATGTTTCACTCACTCTGCTAGTGGAAACTAAACAGTGCTCTGTGTGCTCATAGTACAAAACAATCTAACGTGCAGTGAGTGAACCAACTAAATAGTGTCAACGAAACTTTACACTCCAAATATTCTCCCTTGTCTTTTCATTTCTGGACTTAGTTTAACCTTTCCTATCTCTTTCTCCAATATATACCTCAAATGCCGCAGTGTCAATTACAGTGTTTAGTGCTACGTATTACATCTTCAACCAAATAGTGCATCATAACTCCAACACAAATCAAAAGGAGGAGCCACCATGAATAACAACAACCCTGAAAGCAGAGCAACACAACCAGCATACAAAGGTAAGGGCAGTCACAACACCTCAAAAAACCGCTCTCACTCCGCTGAGGATTTGTCAGTAAATACTCCATCCTCTGACAATCCTTTTCCCGGTCTAATACACCAGCAGTCACCGCCTGACGCTTTCACAGAATCAGAGGCGAACACAACCCTTATAATATATAATTATAGTGCCTCAGAACTCAAAAAAGTTCTAAACCAAATTCGTGTCCATGTTCGCTGGTACAAACACCATGAACACCTGCTTATTATAAATTTCCATACCCGAGCTCACCTCTCAAAATTTACACAGTACATTCCACCCTCAATTCTTGGGCCTAGTGATAAAACTCAGTACATGATTCCGGAGCAAGCGAAATTGCAAGCTCCTTGGCTCTCACAACCCGCTCAAAGACAATACAAACCAAATGCAGCTACCAAAGAAATATCTGCCCCTACCGCAAAAACTCCACTCAAAACAAATAACAGAGAACTACGATACAGACTAGAAAATCTGATATCGTCTCTGCCACTTCCCTCTCAAAGCACCACAGTACACCAAGACCTACAATCCCCCGTGTCACCAATCCAAACGAATCCTAATCTTGCCCCCAATCAAATCACGCCACTACCTTCCACATCAAATGCAAATAATAATACCACACCTGGCAAAGACATTCGAATATCACAAACGCAACCACCGCCTGCCGCAACTCAAATTGACTCACGCGTAGCTATGCGTATCAATAACCAAGATCTACACAAAAACAACCCCACCATCATATATCAAAATTGCCTAAAAATTCAAATCACACCACCTCGACAAACCTGGTCGCAAAAATTCAGTTCAACAACTCTTATTTTCGAAAACCAAGAGCACTTAGATAAATTCATCTCCTCCTACCCACCCAACACTTTCGGACCCAACGCAGAATATGCAATTAAAATTAACAGACAGAACAGAAATACGGAGAGTGCTCAATTTTACACCAAAGAAACCAATCTAGTTGCTACTGGAATCTCCCCGGAAATAGATACAGAAACAGTATCAGCTGCTATGACAAACATCAACTTAGAACACACTAGGATCACAAGAATAAGAAATAGCTACGGACCAACGCCCCTTGTTCGCATTTTCACAAAAAACCCGAACACCATATCCACACTTCTCAGCGATGGCCTCCGACTGTGGGGCAGAACATATCATTGTGAACCTCCGAAACTAGGAAAACGCCATATTCCATGCAGGAACTGTCATCAGTATCTGCATGAGAAGAAAAACTGCACAAACCCCGCAGTTTGTTTTCACTGTGGGAACATTGGCACTTCCTGTGCACATAAAGATCGACCACATCATTGCGCCACCTGTAATAGAGACGGACATTATACAGGACAGATGCACTGTCCACTATATCCACGCGAAATCCAACTCCCCGATGAACCTACCTACAGACCATTCATTAGGAAACAAAATATTGATTCGCCACTTAAACCCAGCCAAATGACACCCCCAAACCAGCCCCCGTCTCTTAACACAATAAATTTCCCATCCCTCAACTCCGTCGACAGCGACATATCCAACCTACCAAACGAAACCACCAACAGCCCCAAACACCACACATTTGCGCAGATCTTGGCAACACCACAAAAAACCGACAGAAATGATCTCCCCACCCCCCAACAAATTGCCAACTTTATAGATGAACGTATCGCCATCCACATAACCCGCATTGAAAAATACATTGACGAAAAAATCAATCAAGCCATTAATAATTTAACACAATTTATCACAGCCACAACAATAAACACAACCCCACCCTCACGACTCGAAAATACCACAGCCACTATAAATGCCACAGCCAAAAAGACCATAAATAGGAAAGTCAGCGTTGCACCTTATGGAAACAATATAGATGTAATAATCACGCCCATAGTCCAGAAAGTCCAAACTATGATAGGTGGCGCAATAGAACGAGCCCTGGCGGATTACCAATCCCTACCCTGCCCCTCAGGAAATTCACGGCACCTAGACACCACAAACAGCCTCTCACCAACAACCTAATACCACTATAATGGCGTCCATCCTACTTCGACATGACATCACGATAATTCATTGCAATATTAGACACCTGTATAACAACAGAACGGAACTCACTCACCTCATCCAAGAGCAAAAACCTGAAATTATATGTTTAAATGAAACCCACCTTCGAGACAAAGACCGCTTTACTATGAGAGACTTCACTATATATCGACGCGACAGACCTACGATAGGAGGAGGAGTTATGATTATGACTAACAAAAACTTGACAGCAACTCAAATTCCCCTACCCCTCCACCTCGACGACCAAGAATGTGTAATAATTCAAATCCACATAGGTAATTCTCGCATGCATGTGGCTTCTTTCTACTCTCCGCCAGCCAATCCACTCCCATCCACACTCCTGCGTTACCTTCACACCCTTCCAAATGTCATAATCACCACAGATATCAACGCCCACCACCCCTTCCTCCATGATAACAATCGGAACACCAAAGGCAACCACCTAGTGACGCTCTTACCCAGTCTCAACCTAGTACAAGTTCCACTCCCTGCCCCCACACGCCTACCAACTCCTACTCAACAATTTACAACTCCTGATAAAATATTCATCTCTCCCAGATTACATAACCGACTCATCAATACTTTAGTCCTTCCCCCTCTAAATTCAGACCACGCACCCATACTAATAAAACTTGCCTGCCCCTTTTACCGCTCTCAACCCGTGAACGAAGCTATATACATGCGAGATTATCGTAACGCTGATTGGCAGAAATTCAAAGATTACATATCTAATTCACTCCCTCATTTTCCAATCACGAAACACGAAGACTTAGACACCGCAGAGACTTTGTTTGTACAGGTGCTTAATGAAGCTATTCAAGACTCAATACCACAAAAACGATATACCACTGACCGTCGCCGTGCATTACCTCCAGACATCTTAAAAATCATAAAGACAAAAAGAGCAGCACACAGACTCTACATGCGCACCCATGAAGATGAAGACAGACGCCTCTACCGCTCACTGCAAGAAGATGTCAAAGACGCTATACAGAGATACGAGACGCGACGATGGGACAAATTCATTCAGAAAGTCGACAAAGACAGACTAAACGCTCCCAAGCGATTTTGGGAAACCATAAAGCGTATTAGGGGCAAGTACCAATATACTTCCCACCCATTACGCTACAGACAACAAACGATTATTGACACACCAGGCAAACTGGAAGTCTTCCGGCAGTTTCTATCCAACACGCACACAATACCTATACATCCAGACTTCGACCAAGATCATTACCATTTCATCACAGATCATATCACTAACCATCCTATCCTCTATAATCCACTCCCAGCACCAGCACCACGATCAACCGACGACCCCATCATTGATGACATCACCATACTAGACATCTCACTTGCCCTTCAAACATGCAAGAACTCAGCACCAGGACCTGATGGTATCACATACCAAACACTTAAACAACTCCCGCCGACAGCCCTTAATTTTCTTGCTGGGCTTTTCACCCTCTCTTTGAAACTTGGACACGCTCCAACACGCTGGAGACATTCACACATAATTCTATTTCCAAAACCTGGTAAAGACGCCTCAGACCCCGCCAACTACCGACCCATAAGCCTCACCCCGACTATTGCCAAGTTAATGGAGAAAGTACTCGTTTCACGCTTGCAGGTTTACCTGCGCGACCGAAATATGATTCCCGATTCTCAGGCGGGCTTCAGACCGGGAGTCCAGCCGACTGATCAGCTGATACGGGTACTTACCCCCATTGAGGAGGCCTACTCTAAACGACATTACTCAATCATGGTAGCGCTCGACGCCAGACGAGCCTTTGACACAGTATGGCTGGACGCCTTGCGATATAAACTAACAAACATGGAATTTCCGCACGAAATAACACGCTGGATCTCCAGCTTCCTGAAAAACCGATCTGGCCAGGTGCGTCTTGGCAGACAAGATCTGTCCCGCACCTTCCAAATCGAAGCAGGAGTTCCCCAGGGCAGCGTGATTTCCCCCCTGCTCTATAACATATATGTATCTGACATCCCCCAACCCAACAACAATCAAGTGGGCCTGGCACAGTTTGCTGACGATGTGGCATTCTGGGTCACCCATCCCCGCTTACGATCCGCCAGGGTACTAATAGACAACGCCCTGAGACAGTACACTGAGTGGGCCAACACCTGGAGAATTACCATCAACACCGAAAAAACCCAAACCTGTGTCTTCCGCCCTTCTTTAAAATCACGAATCACAAACAGACAACACATTACCATCGGACAAGCATTAATACCACTCCAACACAAAGTAACATATCTAGGCATTCCACTCACATCAAAACTCTCTTGGACCACAATAGCGCAAACAATATGGGACAAATACAACAAAGCCACTAAAGCAGTAAGCTACCTAAGCGGCATTAGACGACAAGGCTGCCACGCCAACACATTACTACACCTATATAAAGCTCTGGTTCGATCCCAGTGCACCTACTCCTCCTATTTTCTACTGCAATCTTCACCCTCAACACAAAAGAAATTTGAGTCCCGTGAAAGGAAATTATTGCGCCAGATATTTCGACTACCCAAACATACCAGAAACGACACAGTATACATCCACACTAAAACGAAACCACTCTCCACACACCTAATCCGAACAGTCACTAAATACACACACTTCGCACTACGTCGCTCATACACACAACATATGTTTAACAATCCTCCACACACCAATAAGAACACAACCATTGAAAAACTCCTACAAGCCTATCAAGATCACTTCAATCCACAAAATAACTATTAAACTCTCCCCCCCCTCTCTCCCTCTCTACAACACCCCTCGTCTCCCGGAATCGGCAAATTCGCGGCCTGTTTCCCATAAATACTCCACAAGAATGCCATCGTTGAGGAATGCACATATATGTCATGGACCAGAACCCGACACATACAATTAATAATCCACCTTCATCTACAACGAGAGGAAATCGAAATCAAACACCCCACCCACAACATAACGTACCAGCGAACATCACTCCGACTGCTGAATAGCTGAAGTCAAAATGCCAACGCCCAAACACAAGGATAACAACAATATAAACAAATTGTGACTGCCCTCACCACTGCTTAGTGATGCATGATAGCTACCGTTGAATAACTAAACAATAAATAAATACATTCAAAATTCACGCAAGCCCAGTAAATAATTTACATCACAAATAGTTCATGGTCACTCCTCAAATAACAACAAATCAGAACTTAAAATCTGCTTCTTAAATCTTCTTTCTTACTCTCTACCCACCTGTCTTCTTTCCACGTCTCAACCTCAATCTCATAAAAGCCCTAAATATCCAACATTCTAATAACACTGCACTCACAAGCACTCACGGTCGAAGAGGGCATTGTAATGTAAGACCCTAAAACGACCGCTGGCTCTGCCAGCAATCAACTCTGACACCGGCGAGGCGTGGTGATGATGATCCGTCGGGCCCTGCATGGCAGAGGATTGATCAGTCGCGCTCCGCATCGTACTGTGCATCGAGTGCGGACCGTACGGGAACACGCCCGAGGCGAAAAGTGAAGGCCACCGTTTTGCTTATAATACCGGGCGCGGACCGTACGAGAACACGCCTGAGGCGTATTTGTATACTTCAGAGAGAAACCCTTTAGTTGCGTGTTTTCTTTCCAGTGAGAACCGAAACAGTGGGTAGGTCTATTCAGTGTTCGTGTGTGTGTACTCTTCCGTAAAGATGTAGCTACGAAGGAACCTCTACAGTGTGGCCACTGAGTAGTGATCAATAGTGCTAGAGAAGCCGTACGCAAGTGACTAAACCCTCAAGACTGTGTGATTTTGTGCCATTGCCTCGAGTGAACTCTTCAATTGTTAACATCTCTAGTGTGGTGCTAGTGTACGGACCACTAGTTAACCGATCCAGATATACAGTTCTCTCCGCTTAACGATAGGACGTTACTGCGGAAATTTCCATCTAGTTGTAGCGCACCTTTACTACAAATATTGTTCCAGTTAGAGAGAAGCCAACACAGTGTAGCATACCGAGTGACTGACAATTTGGGCGTGTATTAAATCTTATATCACGTCAAGTGTATTCGAGTGCAAGACATTTACTATGCGTGCAGTCATGTTTCACTCTCTCTGGAAGTGAAAACTAAACAGTGCTCTGTGTGCTCATAGTACAAAACAATCTAACGTGCAGTGAGTGAACCAACTAAATATTGTCAACGAAACTTTACACTCCAAATATTCTCCTTTGTCTTTTCATTTCTGGACTTAGTTTAACCTTTCTTATCTCTTTCTCCAATATATACCTCAAATGCCGCAGTGTCAATTACAGTGTTTAGTGCTACGTATTACATCTTCAACCAAATAGTGCATCATAACTCCAACACAAATCAAAAGGAGGAGCCACCATGAATAACAACAACCCTGAAAGCAGAGCAACACAACCAGCAGACAGAGGTAAGGGCAGTCACAACTCCTCAAAAAACCGCTCTCACTCCGCTGAGGATTTGTCAGTAAACACTCCATCCACTGACAATCCTTTTCCAGGTCTACTACACCAGCAGTCACCGCCTGACGCTTTCACAGAATCAGAGGCAAACACAACCCTAATAATATATAATTATAGTGCCTCAGAGCTCAAAAAAGTTCTAAACCAAATTCGTGTGCATGTTCGCTGGTATAAACACCATGAACACCTACTTATTATAAATTTCCATACCCGAGCTCACCTCTCAAAATTTACACAGTACATTCCACCCTCAATTCTTGGGCCTAGTGATAAAACTCAGTACATGATTCCGGAGCAAGCTAAATTGCAAGCTCCTTGGCTCTCACAACCCGCTCAAAGACAATACAAACCAAATGCAGCTACCAAAGAAATATCTGCCCCTACCGCAAAAACTCCACTCAAAACAAATAACAGAGAACTACGATACAGACTAGAAAATCTGATATCGTCTCTGCCACTTCCCTCTCAAAGCACCACAGTACACCAAGACCTACAATCCCCCGTGTCACCAATCCAAACGAATCCTAATTTTGCCCCCAATCAAATCACGCCACAACCTTCCGCATCAAATGCAAATAATAAAACCACTCCTAGCAAAGACATTCGAATATCACAAACGCAACCACCGCCTGCTGCAACTCAAATTGACTCACGCGTAGCTATGCGTATCAATAACCAAGATCTACACAAAAACAACCCCACCATCATATATCAAGATTGCCTAAAAATTCAAATCACACCACCTAGACAAACCTGGTCGCAAAAATTCAGTTCAACAACTCTTATTTTCGAAAACCAAGAGCACTTAGATAAATTCATCTCCTCCTACCCACCCAACACTTTCGGACCCAACGCAGAATATGCAATTAAAATTAACAGACAAAACAGAAATACGGAGAGTGCTCAATCTTACGCCAAAGAAACCAATCTAGTTGCTACTGGAATCTCCCCGGAAATAGATATAGAAACAGTATCAGCTGCTATGACAAACATCAACTTAGAACACACTAGGATCACAAGAATAAGAAATAGCTACGGACCAACGCCCCTTGTTCGCATTTTCACAAAAAACCCGAACACCATATCGACACTTCTCAGCGATGGCCTCCGACTGTGGGGCAGAACATATCATTGTGAACCACCCAAACTAGGAAAACGCCATATTCCATGCAGGAACTGTCATCAGTATCTGCATGAGAAGAAAAACTGCACAAACCCCGCAGTTTGTTTTCACTGTGGGAACATTGGCACTTCCTGTGCACATAAAGATCGACCACATCATTGCGCCACCTGTAATAGAGACGGACATTATACAGGACAGATGCACTGTCCACTATATCCACGCGAAATCCAACTCCCCGATGAACCTACCTACAGACCATTCATTAGGAAACAAAATATTGATTCGCCACTTAAACCCAGCCAAATGACACCCCCAAACCAGCCCCCGTCTCTTAACACAATCAATTTCCCAACCCTCAACTCCGTCGACAGCGACATATCCAACATACCAAACGAAACCACCAACAGTCCCAAACCCCACACATTTGCTCAGATCTTGGCAACACCGCAAAAAACCGACAAAAATGATCTACCCACCCCCCAACAAATCGCCAACTTTATAGATGAACGTATCGCCATCCACATAACCCGCATTGAAAAATACATTGACGAAAAAATCAATCAAGCCATCAACAATTTAACACAATTTATCACAGCCACAACAATAAACACGACCCCACCCTCACGACTCGAAAATACCACAGCCACTATAAATGCCACAGCCAAAAAGACCATAAATAGGAAAGTCAGCGTTGCACCTTATGGAAACAATATAGATGTAATAATCACGCCCATAGTCCAGAAAGTCCAAACTATGATAGGTGGCGCAATAGAACGAGCCCTGGCGGATTACCAATCCCTACCCTGCCCCTCAGGAAATTCACGGCACCTAGACACCACAAACAGCCTCTCACCAACAACCTAATACCACTATAATGGCGTCCATCCTACTTCGACATGACATCACGATAATTCATTGCAATATTAGGCACCTGTATAACAACAGAACGGAACTCACTCACCTCATCCAAGAGCAAAAACCCGAAATCATATGTTTAAATGAAACCCACCTTCGAGACAAAGACCGCTTTACTATGAGAGACTTCACTATATATCGACGCGACAGACCTACGATAGGAGGAGGAGTTATGATTATGACTAACAAAAACTTGACAACAACTCAAATTCCCCTACCCCTTCACCTCGACGACCAAGAATGTGTAATAATTCAAATCCACATAGGAAATTCTCGCATGCATGTGGCTTCTTTCTACTCTCCGCCAGCTAATCCACTCCCATCCACACTCCTGCGTTACCTTCACACCCTTCCAAATGTCATAATCACCACAGATATCAACGCCCACCACCCCTTCCTCCATGATAACAATCGGAACACCAAAGGCAACCACCTAGTGACGCTCTTACCCAGTCTCAACCTAGTACAAGTTCCACTCCCTGCCCCCACACGCCTACCAACTCCTACTCAACAATTTACAACTCCTGATAAAATATTCATCTCTCCCAGATTACATAACCGACTCATCAATACTCTAGTCCTTCCCCCTCTAAATTCAGATCACGCACCCATACAAATTAAACTTGCCTGCCCCTTTTACCGCTCTCAACCCGTAAACGAAGCTATATACATGCGAGATTATCGTAACGCTGATTGGCAGAAATTCAAAGATTACATATCTAAATCACTCCCTCATTTTCCAATCACGAAACACGAAGACTTAGACACCGCAGAGACTTTGTTTGTACAGGTGCTTAATGAAGCTATTCAAGACTCAATACCACAAAAACGATATACCACTGACCGTCGCCGTGCACTACCTCCAGACATCTTAAAAATCATAAAGACAAAAAGAGCAGCACACAGACTCTACATGCGCACCCATGAAGATGAAGACAGACGCCTCTACCGCTCACTACAAGAAGATGTCAAAGACGCTATACAGAGATACGAGACGCGACGATGGGACAAATTCATTCAGAAAGTCGACAAAGACAGACTAAACGCTCCCAAGCGATTTTGGGAAACCATAAAGCGTATTAGGGGCAAGTACCAATATACTTCCCACCCATTACGCAACAGACAACAAACGATTATTGACACACCAGGCAAACTGGAAGCCTTCCGACAGTTTCTATCCAACACGCACACAACACCTATACATCCAGATTTCGACCAAGATCATTACCATTTCATCACAGATCATATCAATAACCATCATATCCTCTATAATCCACTCCCAGCACCAGCACCACGATCAACCGACGACCCCATCATTGATGACATCACCATACTAGACATCTCACTTGCCCTCCAAACATGCAAGAACTCAGCTCCAGGACCTGATGGTATCACATACCAAACACTTAAACAACTCCCGCCGACAGCCCTTAATTTTCTTGCTGGTCTTTTCACCCTCTCTTTGAAACTTGGACACGCTCCGACACGCTGGAGACATTCACACATACTTCTATTTCCAAAACCTGGTAAAGACGCCTCAGACCCCGCCAACTACCGACCCATAAGCCTCACCCCGACTATTGCCAAGTTAATGGAGAAAGTACTCGTTTCACGCTTGCAGGTTTACCTGCGCGACCGAAATATGATTCCCGATTCTCAGGCGGGCTTCAGACCGGGAGTCCAGCCGACTGATCAGCTGATACGGGTACTTACCCCCATTGAGGAGGCCTACTCTAAACGACATTACTCAATCTTGGTAGCGCTCGACGCCAGACGAGCCTTTGACACAGTATGGCTGGACGCCTTGCGATATAAATTAACAAACATGCAATTTCCGCACGAAATAACACGCTGGATCTCCAGCTTCCTGAATAACCGATCTGGCCAGGTCCGTCTTGGCAGACAAGATCTGTCCCGCACCTTCCAAATCGAAGCAGGAGTTCCCCAGGGCAGCGTGATTTCCCCCCTGCTCTATAACATATATGTATCTGACATCCCTCAACCCAACAACAATCAAGTGGGCCTGGCACAGTTTGCTGACGATGTTGCTTTCTGGGCCACCCATCCCCGCTTACGATCCGCCAGGGTACTAATAGACAACGCCCTGAGACAGTACACTGAGTGGGCCAACACCTGGAGAATTACCATCAACACCGAAAAAACCCAAACCTGTGTCTTCCGCCCCTCTTTAAAATCACGAATCACAAACAGACAACACATTACAATCGGACAAGCATTAATACCACTCCAACACAAAGTAACATATCTAGGCATTCCACTCACATCAAAACTCTCTTGGACTACAATAGCGCAAACAATATGGGACAAATACAACAAAGCTACTAAAGCAGTAAGCTACCTAAGCGGCATTAGACGACAAGGCTGCCACGCCAACACATTACTACACCTATATAAAGCACTGGTTCGATCCCAGTGCACCTACTCCTCCTACTTTCTATTGCAATCTTCACCCTCAACACAAAAGAAATTTGAGTCCCGTGAAAGGAAATTATTGCGCCAGATATTTCGACTACCCAAACATACCAGAAACGACACAGTATACATCCACACCAAAACGAAACCACTCTCCACACACCTAATCCGAACAGTCACTAAATACACACACTTCGCACTACGTCGCTCATACACACAACATATGTTTAACAATCCTCCACACACCAACAAGAACACAACCATTGAAAAACTCCTACAAGCCTATCAAGACCACTTCAATCCACAAAATAACCATTAAACCCTCCCCCTCTCTCTCCCTCTCTACAACACCCCTCGTCTCCCGGAGTCGGCTCATTCGCGGTCTGTCTCCCATAAATACCCCACAAGAATGCCATCGTTGAGGAATGCACATACATGTCATTGACCAGTACCCGACACATACAATTAATAATCCACCTTCATCTACAACGAGAGGAAATCGAAATCAAACACCCCACCCACAACATAACGTACCAGCGAACATCACTCCGACTGCTGGATAGCTGAAGTCAAAATGCCAACGCCCAAACACAAGGATAACAACAATATAAACAAATTGTGACTGCCCTCACCACTGCTTAGTGATGCATGACAGCCACCGTTGAATAACTAAACAATAAATAAATACATTCAAAATTCACGCAAGCCCAGTAAATAATTTACATCACAAATAGTTCATGGTTACTCCTCAAATAACAACAAATCAGAACTTAAAATCTGCTTCTTAAATCTTCTTTCTTACTTTCTACCCACCTGTCTTCTTTCCACGTCTCAATCTCAATCTCATAAAAGCCCTAAATATCCAACATTCTATTAACACTGCACTCACAAGCACTCACGGTCGAAGAGGGCATTGTAATGTAAGACCCTAAAACGACCGCTGGCTCTGCCAGCAATCAACTCTGACACCGGCGAGGCGTCGTTCTTGTAGTTAAACAGCTGCAAGTAGGAGTAGCATCATGTCGGGTCGTGGAAAGGGAGGCAAGGTGAAGGGAAAGTCAAAGTCTCGATCCAGCCGTGCTGGGTTGCAGTTCCCGGTAGGCCGTATCCACCGTCTTTTGCGTAAGGGCAATTACGCAGAGCGAGTTGGTGCCGGTGCGCCAGTCTACCTGGCCGCGGTGATGGAGTACCTGGCGGCCGAAGTTCTCGAGTTGGCTGGCAACGCAGCTCGTGACAACAAGAAGACTAGGATCATTCCTCGTCACTTACAGCTCGCCATTCGCAACGACGAGGAGCTGAACAAACTCCTGTCCGGCGTCACCATCGCCCAGGGTGGTGTGTTGCCCAACATCCAGGCGGTTCTCCTCCCGAAGAAAACCGAGAAGAAGGCTTAAGCCCCTTCTCCGTAAAACGGCCCTTTTAAGGGCCCCACTAACCTCACAAAAGTCAGAAATAGCCAGTATTGTTAATCCTCTCTCACGGCTTCGTAATGTAATTTCATTACGCGTGTCAACTTTCTCTCTCTCTCTATACCGGTGGGCTGATTTAATATCATCATTCTGTAATTTTGTGCTCTGAACGATGTCGTTGTCCCAGGTTCGCACTGAAGTACTTGAAACCGTTGTACATTTACTAGGCTATTGTGTGATAACACATTATACTGATGCATATAGAAAGGTTTCATTATTATTATATAATTTAACACAATACGAATTAAATTAGATGATGATGCCAAAGTACATAGTTGGCTTCGAAATTTATGTAATATATTTCTATCATATTAGAGTAATGGAGATTATCGTGAAAATAATCACAAGTCCCCTTCTTTGGTGCCCATCGTGGTTTTAGACATATACGTTTGAATATACTAGTTTACTTTACTACATACTACGAATGAAACTAATTTTGAATAAGAAATCGATAACTGGTGAACAACTTACGGCGTTATAATAGAGTTCCTAATGCGTTTGTTTGTTGGTGCACATATTGGCCGCACGCGCAGGAACCCCAATACTGAGATGATGACATGACCTTCTCGTAGGAATCGAAGGCTTTGACAATTTGCGTTCGAATTTCCCCTCTCTCTGTCGTTTCGTTCGAACCGAAATGACGCAAGCTATACGTGGAAGTTGTCTGACAGGACGAAGTCCTGTGTTCTGACATGCGATGTGTACCTCTTCTCCCCAGTGTTTACCACACTGGATTCCTATGACCTAAAAGTTGGCATTGCAAAAACGTGGTGATGTGATGTTCAGTATGTGTCAATCCCCTCGGTTCCTTGTTACGGTCTGGTGAGCATTGCCTACCTGCGTTGTCATATTACCCACCAATTCTTCGGACAGTGATTATTGACTTACAGAAGTTTACAGTAACAGGTAACATAATCCGAGGAGCAAGGCTTCACAGAGGAATCCGGTCTTTCCACTTGATATACCAAGCGTTGGGGTCAGACCCATTTGAAAAACGGAGAGGCATTTCTTACAACGTCTTTTGCTGATACTGAAGTGCCCCTACGAAATAAGTTCTGTTTTCCGCACTGGCCTGTTGAGCTAGTGGTCACACAGTAAAGGTGAATTAAATTAATCTCGACAACTACTGCCCTTTTTAGACGGATTTTATGGCCCTGAAAAGGGCCGTTTTGCCGACGGATTCGGCAGCAGACGTGTGTAGGCAGTCTAACCGCCGAACCCGTAGAGAGTCCTCCCCTGCCTCTTCAAGGCGTATACCACGTCCATGGCCGTGACTGTCTTCCGCTTCGCGTGCTCGGTGTATGTTACAGCGTCACGGATTACGTTCTCCAGAAAGACCTTGAGAACACCTCTCGTCTCCTCGTAGATGAGGCCGGAGATACGCTTTACGCCTCCACGTCGGGCGAGACGACGAATGGCCGGCTTCGTGATGCCCTGAATATTATCTCGGAGAACCTTCCTGTGGCGCTTCGCTCCACCTTTGCCAAGACCCTTGCCTCCCTTGCCGCGTCCAGTCATGTTGCTCGTGTGACGAAGGTTAAAAGTGATCTCGACGGCGGGTCATTTTTTGGTTTATATACTAAAACCCGCGGACCAATCACATTACGGAAGGGGCGTGGCTTCTCAACGGGCGAAGACATAAATACCCCTCTTGGGGGCAGCGGGGGCGACTGTATTGCGTCAACTTGGGTTGCGAGGACTAAGGAGTAAGCGATGGCACGTACGAAGCAAACTGCGCGTAAGTCCACGGGAGGCAAGGCTCCACGAAAGCAGCTGGCAACGAAGGCCGCTAGGAAGAGCGCACCGGCTACTGGAGGCGTGAAGAAACCCCATCGATACCGCCCTGGTACAGTTGCTCTTCGCGAGATCCGTCGTTACCAGAAGAGCACCGAGCTCCTCATCCGCAAGCTGCCTTTCCAGCGCTTGGTGCGTGAAATCGCTCAGGATTTCAAAACCGACCTCCGTTTCCAGAGCTCAGCCGTAATGGCCTTGCAGGAGGCAAGCGAGGCATACCTCGTCGGTCTCTTCGAGGATACCAACCTTTGCGCCATCCACGCCAAGCGCGTGACCATTATGCCCAAGGATATTCAGCTGGCTAGGCGCATCCGCGGCGAGAGGGCTTGAATTAACAAAGGTACTCCTGCCCGCAAAAAGGCCCTTTTCAGGGCCACTAGTTATTTCTCGGAAGAGCCGGTTGTACCGTACTCCAGGTCTCGTTCCTACTACCCTCAGTTCAAGGTCACCTCAATAATATAAATGGTTTCTCCCTTTCCATTCCTCACCGTATCAGCATTTTCCCACAGCCTGTTTGACAAATATCGCAATGTATCCTATAGGTTAATAAACAATTTTTTAATAGAACGATGGATAACAAAGTTTCTTAGGAAAATTAAAAAAAAATTTCACAGTTCTATAATATTGCACATTATATATATTTACCAAATTAAGGGTTAACGCCGCCGGGACGAGTGATCCTCCGTCCGACCGATCACAAGCGCCAAGGCTCAAAGTGGTCCAGAAAGCAAATCTAGCTGGACTAAAAATGTGACATATTTCCATGAAACTTCGCACTATAGTCACTACTGTATAAGAGGAGAAACTACCCCTTTATAGACGATGCGTTTTGACAAAAATTAGTGACTTGTCTCATATATAATATATTGTTTTAATGAAACTTTACACAGTACTTACATGTAGCTCGTTTATACTATATTGGATACAAAATGTGATTATGATTGTATAAGAGTAGCTACTTGTCTCCTATCTAACATTTTTTACTTTCACGAAACTATAACTGTGACTCATTATTTTCGATAGTACAGACGTGGTCTGCTTAGGAAAGGACAAGCGGAAGACTGTGACCTTTGTGACCTCGGGTGGGTATTACGATAACATTTATAACCGTCACCCTGATAAGCATCCGAGCAGCTTATTTCAAAAAGGAGTTTGAATACAAACAATTCCTTCAATCTACTACGATTATTACAATAACTGATTTCATTAATCTCCTCTCTTCTTTAGCAAAATATAAATTACCTTCAATTGGTCGATTCAGCAAACTTGTTCATAAAACTTATCGCTATTGCGTCACGTTTCGCAATTTTTCTAAAGTAAAAACAAAAACACGAACAAACGCCTACTCCTTTAACCTCATCGCTCTCTTATCTCTAGAATCCCGGGGGGTTGAGAACCTGAATTCTCTGTGGTGTGAAACAAAGCAACCCGCAGGAGCAATGACACGTTCAATTGTCCTAATAATAGAAAAAAAATTACACGTCATTTAGTGTATTCAGAACATTTTTACAGGACCGTGTAGGATATTCACTCTCCTGTCGAATAGTTTCGGCGGCTGGTAGGCGATACGCATTAATTAAAATAATACTTGCGTACCTTGTTCAGGACAGTGACTGTGCTACTTTCTTTCTTTCTTTCTTTCTTTCTTTCTTTCTTTCTTTCTTTCTTTCCTTTATTTGTAGCTTATTGATGACACCAGATGCCATAACGGAAATGCCGTGATGGTATGTTTGTTTAATATTCAAAATCAAGTGACAGACGCTATTTGACTTTGCGGTGGAGGGGATAGGGACCTGATCTCGGATGTTCCGAGAGATGCCGGCGCACAGTTGTCCAGAACGCAAAACTATGTAAGAAAATCAACTTCATCATAACCGAAGTTTAAGTAATATCTAGGCTTAAACAAAAGCTAGGCATTGTGCACAACAGCATACAAAACATCAATATCAGTAAGAGGTGGGACAAAACATGAGTTTTTTTTTTAAAGTCACGCTCTTCAGTTGATTTTTGTTCGTGGGGTCAGTGGCTGTTTTATACTGTTAAACCTTCCCTTATGGAGGTCATAGGACAAGATGTGTACTTTCATTTAATACGCGAAAAGCAATCTATAATACGTTAGCATTCATTTAATTGGCACGTTTACTGAGATTTGTGCAACTAGTTTTTTTTTTTTTTTTTTTTTTTACGACATATTTAACAGGCTGTGCATTACAAGTAAACCTGAGTTAACTTTCAATTCTTCTACCCACACATTAATCAAATATTAAACTCTATACGGCTTAAAATTTAGCTGCTACATCCTGCAAACTTAGATGTTATATTCATCTCTTGGTGGCGCTTTACGAATTCGACAGCAGCCACTTTTCAGAGTCTGGATGAAGGAGCTTAATTTCTCCAAGAAAAATTCAACACTTCTTGAACATATAATGAACAACTAAATTATGGAGTATATCCATGAATCTAGCATTTTGTTACCAACTGCGAAAAATATGGCAGGCTAGTCATCTTTTAGGAGCATAATTTCTATTAAAACATTAAAAATTATCAGAAAAACTAATTTTTCCCTAATTCCCTAATTACACGAGCATAATTCGTTTTTGCATAGATGCGTATAAAATTTCATGGAAATATGTTACATAGGGGAGAAATTATTAACTCTGTATAAATGTAGCCTCTAAACACAAGAAGTAGATTCCCATATAAAAACCATTATCTGAATTTATGCTACCTGTAACTATACTGTGTGAAATATAATGTAAATATTTCAGTTAAGATAGAAATTATTAATTTAGTCTATAAAGCACTTCCGATACAACTCTTCACACAATAATAATAATAATAATAATAATAATAATAATAATAATAATAATAATAATAATAAATAATTCTGAGCTTCAGTGCAAGAACTCTTTAACCCTCACACAGCTTGTTCTGAGAAAAATCAGTATTAAAGAAATTTATACACATTAAACAAATTGTAATGCTATATGTTGTCATGTCTCTTCTATCCCTCACGTGGAAACTTAGGCTTACACAGCAGCAAGAATAAGATAACAACGTTATTATCATCTGTCCTTTTATGGCTATACAGTTTTTGCAGTGAACTACAGAATTATTAACTATTATTATTACAGACCTGTTATTTTTTTCACTTTTTTCACACACACACACACACACACACACACACACACACATCTATTATACTAAACATAAACCCACAAGAGAAAACAATACTTGTATTAACTGTAAACATTTTTCTTCCTTTCTTTATTTTTAGCAGAATCCTCCATTTCACCCTTTATCTCACTAGATGCGCTTCCCGCAGACATTCTTCATTATATGTTTCACACACCACTTCGTAACACTTGCAGCGGTTGACTTTTGTTTTCTTGTCTTTTTCTCTAGGGTATATTGTACATAGTGCTCGGTATCGGTGCTCGTTCACGTGATATTTTACCTTTGTTTTTCTTGCTAACTCCTGCCAATTTTTCTGATATTTCCCGTAGTTGATTGGTCAAGTACTGCGGATTGATTCCCGGTTATAACAAACACACCTACACTACATTCCAATGATTTCTGACTCGTTACTGCACATTTTAGAAACACTGTACGAAAGCACACACAGTCTCTCGTAAATCAACAGGTTACAACAGAGACTTACACTTGCAAACGCGTGGGGATTTCAGAAAATTTCTTACTATTTCAGTACCTTTAACTGTACAACAGATTTTGTTTTCTCGAAAAAGAAAGGTCAACGTTACTATTGACAAAAGACAGAAACGTACGATTACAATACCTTTATTTTAAACAATCTTAGAGGTGGTCTGGGAATTCCTAAACTCACCACGCGACTACTTAACCCTAGACAGGTAATCATCACTGTACTCATGTTAAAGGTAAGCATTCGTAATTTTTACTACTCACATTTTAATTAACTGAAATCAACTCAATATCACACATTTAACAACTTTTACACATTTCGTAGCCATTAGTGTTCATTTAATTTTAAGTTTGTCATAAAGTCTTTACGTTCATGTTATTGTCCTATTTACAATTAGTGCAAACAACAGCGCGATGTTCTCTGCAGAACCCCTTTTTGCAAAGTCCACAAAATGTTGTCATCATTCTCCTCTTCTTTGCAGGACATTTATAGCAAACAGTACGTTCACCATCTGGCTGCATTACCTGGCATTGTTGTTGCACAGCAATGTTCAGATGTTCTTCAATTGTTGCCCGCAGAGATCGGTGTAAAGTAGGACGTGCAAAGCGGTGCTGCATCCACGGTTTTGTCAGCTCTTCACACAATTGGAAAATGAATTGTTTTCTTGATATTGTTTTCTGAGTTCTTCTAACTATAAATTATCCATGAATTTATACTTGCAATATTTAGCATGTTGTAAAATATTGCTAGTGGCCAGCGCCTCGTCTTTCTATTGCAGGAAAGATTGTGGCACATTTGACATAGTGTATCTACACCACCTTTAGTCCCATTGTAAATAATAATAATAATAATAATAATAATAATAATAATAATAATAATAATAATAATAATAATAATAATAAAGGCTTTACATATAACGTGTTGCTTACTGTTGTCATTGCAGTCCACGTCGGTGGGGGTGGGGGGGTTTCTTTCTCCTCCTCCTTCCTCTAGAAAGAGCAGTTACCAGGGTCTAAGGAAGTGAATGCCCTTTTCTTTCTGGGCTCATCCCTACATTTGTCTTAGCTCCTTAGGGAAAACCACGGAAAACCCTCAGGCTTGCGAATAGACTGAATGAATGAGAGGAGAAACTTTAAAGGTACGTGAAAACACGTCCATGCAAGGGAGTTGGGACTGTGAAAAATTGAATATGTGAAATCCAAGACTGTATTTGCCAGGCGAGCAAAGAAGAAGAAGAAGAAGAAAGGCTTACGTATGACGTGTGGCTTACTGTTGTCATTGCAGTCCGCGTCGGCCAGCGGTGGGAGGGGGGGGGTCAATATACCTGCACATATCAGTTCAAATTATAAAAACCTCTTAATGCTACTGCGGTACTATTCCATTGCCGAACACAATATGAAGAAATTAGCAGATCCCTGAACTGAACTCTTATTACTCTGAAATTACCGCGCAGTACAATTATAGCTATGACGCATTGCAAGCGTTAGTCACCATATCGATTTGCTAAGCAAATTTTATCCCTTTAGAGCATGTCCCCCCCCCCCTCCTCCTCCATATCAGCCAACAACATACTGGATGAAGAAGACTCCTGCAAAAGGGACGAATTAAGATTTAATTTTATTTTAATGATAGACTAACATTGCAAAGTTCCAAAATAATTTTTTGCATTCCTTCATTACACTAGTCGTACAAAATTGCGGTCGTATCTCGTACTATCTATACTAATAATAAATCTGTAGCCGAAATTTTTCTGGTAAGTTTCGATTTTCCAAAAGTAATTGGTCCTAACATATATAATTAACCACCCTGAAACCGAAAATCGCATTTTTGAAAATTTTGTTTGTATGTCTGTCTGTATGTTTGTTACCTTTTCACGCGATAATGGCTGAACCGATTTATATGAAAACTGGAATATAAATTAAGTTTGTTGTAACTTAGATTTTAGGCTATATGGCATTCGAAATACTTTATTTAAAAGGGGGGTTATAAGGGGGCCTTAATTAAATAAATCGAAATATCTCGCTTATTATTGATATTTGAGAAAAAATGTTACATAACAGATGTTCCTTTAAAAATGATTTCCGTTAAGTTTTATTTTTTTACAACATTTTGATAGGACTGATATTTAATGAGATAAATGAGTTTTAAAATTAAAATAACGCTATCTAAGACGGTGCAATGAATTAAGAACAAATGACTTCGTCTATAAGGGGCCTTGGACAACAACAATCGAAACAGGGGCCTTGGACATCAACAAACAATCGAAAGCTATTAAACATAGCCTACAGGGAATGTTTCTGTGTTTGTATGAAGTAATATCACAAGCTCGTAAATTAACTGATTTGTATAATTAGTTATTATTTCACCATTGGAAACTGTAGTTTCTCTAGATGGACATAATGCTATAATGTTATTACAGTAACGTCTGAGTAAATCGAGGACAGGTAAGATTAAAATAGCTTCTTATGCACAGAAAATTTGATAGGCTATTTTGTACATTCGTTTTCTGTATTTCTTAAAATAATATTTATGTACACGCATTTTAATCTCAGAGAATTAACGAACAACGAGAGTGTATTGATTTAGTATGCAGTAATAGTACTTTAGCTTGGCAATCCATTATTTTAATAATTCATATTTTAACTATGCTCAATTGAATCGTGTTAAAATACATAAAATATATATGCAATAAATGCAGTGCTAAAAAAAAATTGGGTAATATGCGAAGCAGATTATCTTGCGCTGTTGTAAAAGTTGTTCCATGGATCAGTCGTCCTATTTTAATTATGTAATTACTTTATATTTATTTCTAACAGGTGGAGCGGAGCGAACGGGTACGGCTAGCTAACAATAAGTGAGAACTTACAATACAACAACGACAACAACAACAACAGCTGATAATCTGAAAGGGAACATAGTAATTTGGGGTGAATTAAAATGCAGCTTCCATTCGTTTAAAATTTCTTTAAATTTTAACTAAATATTAATGTAGATATTACCTCTAAAGGTAAATGGGGGCATGTTTCACAACGCTAACAAATTACAAATTAACAATATACAATTAACAACGGAAATATTACATATGCTTGTTAACTGTGTTTCACAATGCAATCTTATTCACTTGTATGTTTTAACGAACTTTACAAAATCGGCGAAACAAACTTACAAATACGCATAATTGGTTGAACAAAATCGCCAACGACAGTTTACAAAAATCACTAAGGATCAGAGGTAAAGTAGCTGTAATTTTAGAACTATCGATGGACATGTTTATATTTTTTTATATATATTTTATTTAGATTTTGCTACATCGGCGACAACGGAGTTTCGCGGCATGCAATTGGTCGAGCATACCAATGCATTAATTAGCCTACGACTTAACTGACGAAAGTTAGCGCGAAATTCATTCAAATAATTGATAAATAATGGATTTGACCCACGTAGTTATATGCAGTTGATAGAGCAGCTAACATGTCCATCCATTAAAATCAACTTCGCTCTCTGCTGGTCCATCAGTATATTTTATTGTTTCATCCATAACCTCGCCAACATTAGGGAACCCAGCAGGAGGAGCATAAAAATCCTTTGCCCGAGTAAGCACATTCGGTGATCAATAACCCGCCTCGAGTTTTTTCAATCTTGTAACAACATCAACTACCATGTGTGAACTTTTGCACACTGTAATCTTATAAATTCCGTTCTTATCTGCTAACGCAGGGAACTGAGAGCTACTATGCAACCAATGCAGTTCTCGCTTTGTGGTTAGGGCACCACTTTTCCCTTTCAGATGTTGCATGTGATGTCCCATATCTTGTAGGAGAGATTACAGCGAAATGGGATTCGGAACGACTTCAGAATACTGCGTAAGTAATGCCGACATTGCATTATTAAGTGATTGGTTTTCGGTGCAAAGTTTTTCTTCTTTAAGTGCGAGTATTTATTAAATACGTTCCTCGTATATAAGAACTAACGCGGTATTCTGAAGTATAGCGCGGGATTCATTCGAAACCTTTCATTAATATTCGTACAATGATACGAACGTGGCCGGAAAATTCTACGTTAGGCCTAAATGCAAAATCTTCGTCTGAGTCGCTAGAACTACTCAATAACATCACAACTGCTTCAGTGTAATTCTTAATGGTACCCTGTTACTATAAAATTGATTTTATACATATGTGTTTATTTTTTTCATTCACAATTAGAAGCTATTTCAACAGGGCTACTGTAGAAAATGTGCTAACTTCACTAGTAAAGTTTAGTTTACACGTTTGTAAAATTACTCCTTCGTTGTGAAACAAACATATCACTTGTAAAGAGCGCAAAATTTCATTCGTAAAGATTTGATTTCCTTTGTACAGTCCACCTTTACAAACAAAGATTGTGAAACAGAAGTTTACAAACAGAGTTCACAATTTCCAAAGATTGTAAACTTTGTGAAACACCCCACTGGTGAATCAGCACGCCGAGCTCGATCGAAATACAACCAGTTACTATTATTTCCCTATCGTTTTTTGACATTTGATTCCGCGTCCTACCTCTTTCATTCGTTACTAACCAACAACGCCAATAGCAGAAGGTAACGCAAAAACAGTCACCGGTTCCCCGATGCATGGCTTTCTCTCTCAATGTCAACTGAGAGTTAAAAATATTCATTATAATATGCACTTTCCACTCACTCCTCAGAATGTCTTCTTTATTTTTATTTATTTATTTTTTAAGATATGTGAGCTACGTACTGTATGTCTGATGTTTTGCCATCGTACATTCAAATATTTATATTCACTGTACAGTACAGCGAACTGTTTATACTTACTGTACATGCTATAACTACTTCTCCCAACTCCGCTATTGCTATATTTCCTAAACTAAACGCTGATATTGAAATAACGCCTGGTCTGATAATGCAGTCTGTTTAAATTTCTACCGACCAAGTTCTGCCCTTCATCATGGGAAAACAACGAGCTTCTTTAAAGGATACAACTACTAGGACAGAGATATTTTCATTATGGAATTTGTACTACCCACTGAAATGTAGTAACTAATGGGATTTTAATTAGCCATATATGTACAGTATATTACATTCTTTACCTAAAATGTCTCTAACTTCTAGGGAGAGCGCGAGGTACGTTCACAATCCCCTGAATACATATTCCCTTCTTCGAGAAAACGCAGAGAAGTGAACCGTCTCATATGAATATGCTACCAGTCATAAGTTTCAATACGGAGCTGCAAGTACTTAAGAATTATCAATTACTCTACAATTATGCAGCGGCGTCATCATCCAAGCTATAGCTGGAATAGGGAAGGGAACATAATATCCCATAAGTCTTATTAGAACACGCTGGAAATAGTGACGTAAAAAAAAAAATCGCCAACGGCACGTGGTGTTCCCAAGCGGTCACCCATCCAAGTACTGACCACGCCCAATGTTGCTTGACTTCGGTGATCGGACGAGAACCGGTATTTTCAACATGGTATGGCCGTTGCCGATGAAACTGCGTAATCTGTAGGCACTTGAGGACGATGGGATTGGGGTGCACTCGATAAAACCTGCACTCGCTCACACACACACGTAAACTGCCTGCTTAGACTCTGTACCTAAATTACCAAGCTCGTTGGATGTCATTGGGATAGATGATAAATCTATCTATCAACGGCAGTTTGGTTACGTTTCAACGTCACACACTGCTGGATTGACACGGGATTAATAAAACAGCTAGTCGGCATTCTAAGTTAAGCCACAGGTGGATTGTTGTTCAACAGCGGAGCCTCCTTTCAACCACATGGTTGTGGAACTGTAGTCGGATTTTCGACATCATTTTCATGCCATACTACGGAACTTCACACAAACTTCAATTCACTTCTTGCACCGGCGGCTACTACGAATGGACTGAAGCTCGCTACTGACTAGGGGGGGGGGGACATTTGTCTCTTGATGGATTACGTGACAGATATATAAAGTATCAGTCGTATGTTATGAACCCGAGTTTCAATAAAGATAGATTACCCGTATGTCCACAGATTCTCAGTAGTGGCCTGCGGAAGGATTATGCCCGCGGTCGACAAGTTACCTTCTAAGTTGTTTTCCCTCAACAATTAATGCTGCCAAGTGAGTAGGAATGACACCGCGCTCTCATATAAGTCGTACGAAACTATTAAGGAAACGAATTTGCCTCGTGGATCCAAGTCTCCCATGGACTGCCTATAATGTATTATCTATCCTAGAAGTGTTATCGGGGTGATTATTTAAATTTTCACTCGGTGGGAACCGCTGTTGTTCTTCATTCATCTACTCTGTTATGAATAACTTGTGGCCCTTAAAAGGGCCGGTTGCTGATTCCCTAGCAAGCACTCCCGCTTACTTGGAACTAGTGTATTTTGTGACGGCCTTGGTCCCTTCACTGACGGCGTGCTTGGCCAGCTCACCGGGTAGCAGGAGACGGACGGCTGTCTGGATCTCCCGACTGGTGATGGTCGACCGCTTGTTGTAATGCGCGAGCCGCGAAGCTTCCGCGGCGATGCGCTCGAAGATGTCGTTAACGAAGCTGTTCATGATGCTCATAGCCTTTGAACTGATTCCCGTGTCTGGGTGAACTTGTTTCAGAACCTTGTAGATGTAAATGGCGTAGCTCTCCTTCCTCTTGCGCTTCTTCTTCTTATCGCCCTTCGAAATATTCTTCTGGGCCTTGCCGGCCTTCTTGGCAGCCTTTCCGGAAGCTTTGGGGGGCATGGTGCTCGTCTGATGATGAGCCCGGAGGGAGAAAAATATTTAAGTCGCAGGGACAATGCCGTACTGCCTTCCCAGTGCGAGCCAATAGAAACAGCGCAAACGTTTGTGACTTTACGATTGGTCCGCTGTCGATTATTGACGTTGGCGTAAAAGTGAAGGTTACCGTGGGCGAGGCGTCGTTCTTGTAGTTAAACAGCTGCAAGTAGGAGTAGCATCATGTCGGGTCGTGGAAAGGGAGGCAAGGTGAAGGGAAAGTCAAAGTCTCGATCCAGCCGTGCTGGGTTGCAGTTCCCGGTAGGCCGTATCCACCGTCTTTTGCGTAAGGGCAATTACGCAGAGCGAGTTGGTGCCGGTGCGCCAGTCTACCTGGCCGCGGTGATGGAGTACCTGGCGGCCGAAGTTCTCGAGTTGGCTGGCAACGCAGCTCGTGACAACAAGAAGACTAGGATCATTCCTCGTCACTTACAGCTCGCCATTCGCAACGACGAGGAGCTGAACAAACTCCTGTCCGGCGTCACCATCGCCCAGGGTGGTGTGTTGCCCAACATCCAGGCGGTTCTCCTCCCGAAGAAAACCGAGAAGAAGGCTTAAGCCCCTTCTCCGTAAAACGGCCCTTTTAAGGGCCCCACTAACCTCACAAAAGTCAGAAATAGCCAGTATTGTTAATCCTCTCTCACGGCTTCGTAATGTAATTTCATTACGCGTGTCAACTTTCTCTCTCTCTCTATACCGGTGGGCTGATTTAATATCATCATTCTGTAATTTTGTGCTCTGAACGATGTCGTTGTCCCAGGTTCGCACTGAAGTACTTGAAACCGTTGTACATTTACTAGGCTATTGTGTGATAACACATTATACTGATGCATATAGAAAGGTTTCATTATTATTATATAATTTAACACAATACGAATTAAATTAGATGATGATGCCAAAGTACATAGTTGGCTTCGAAATTTATGTAATATATTTCTATCATATTAGAGTAATGGAGATTATCGTGAAAATAATCACAAGTCCCCTTCTTTGGTGCCCATCGTGGTTTTAGACATATACGTTTGAATATACTAGTTTACTTTACTACATACTACGAATGAAACTAATTTTGAATAAGAAATCGATAACTGGTGAACAACTTACGGCGTTATAATAGAGTTCCTAATGCGTTTGTTTGTTGGTGCACATATTGGCCGCACGCGCAGGAACCCCAATACTGAGATGATGACATGACCTTCTCGTAGGAATCGAAGGCTTTGACAATTTGCGTTCGAATTTCCCCTCTCTCTGTCGTTTCGTTCGAACCGAAATGACGCAAGCTATACGTGGAAGTTGTCTGACAGGACGAAGTCCTGTGTTCTGACATGCGATGTGTACCTCTTCTCCCCAGTGTTTACCACACTGGATTCCTATGACCTAAAAGTTGGCATTGCAAAAACGTGGTGATGTGATGTTCAGTATGTGTCAATCCCCTCGGTTCCTTGTTACGGTCTGGTGAGCATTGCCTACCTGCGTTGTCATATTACCCACCAATTCTTCGGACAGTGATTATTGACTTACAGAAGTTTACAGTAACAGGTAACATAATCCGAGGAGCAAGGCTTCACAGAGGAATCCGGTCTTTCCACTTGATATACCAAGCGTTGGGGTCAGACCCATTTGAAAAACGGAGAGGCATTTCTTACAACGTCTTTTGCTGATACTGAAGTGCCCCTACGAAATAAGTTCTGTTTTCCGCACTGGCCTGTTGAGCTAGTGGTCACACAGTAAAGGTGAATTAAATTAATCTCGACAACTACTGCCCTTTTTAGACGGATTTTATGGCCCTGAAAAGGGCCGTTTTGCCGACGGATTCGGCAGCAGACGTGTGTAGGCAGTCTAACCGCCGAACCCGTAGAGAGTCCTCCCCTGCCTCTTCAAGGCGTATACCACGTCCATGGCCGTGACTGTCTTCCGCTTCGCGTGCTCGGTGTATGTTACAGCGTCACGGATTACGTTCTCCAGAAAGACCTTGAGAACACCTCTCGTCTCCTCGTAGATGAGGCCGGAGATACGCTTTACGCCTCCACGTCGGGCGAGACGACGAATGGCCGGCTTCGTGATGCCCTGAATATTATCTCGGAGAACCTTCCTGTGGCGCTTCGCTCCACCTTTGCCAAGACCCTTGCCTCCCTTGCCGCGTCCAGTCATGTTGCTCGTGTGACGAAGGTTAAAAGTGATCTCGACGGCGGGTCATTTTTTGGTTTATATACTAAAACCCGCGGACCAATCACATTACGGAAGGGGCGTGGCTTCTCAACGGGCGAAGACATAAATACCCCTCTTGGGGGCAGCGGGGGCGACTGTATTGCGTCAACTTGGGTTGCGAGGACTAAGGAGTAAGCGATGGCACGTACGAAGCAAACTGCGCGTAAGTCCACGGGAGGCAAGGCTCCACGAAAGCAGCTGGCAACGAAGGCCGCTAGGAAGAGCGCACCGGCTACTGGAGGCGTGAAGAAACCCCATCGATACCGCCCTGGTACAGTTGCTCTTCGCGAGATCCGTCGTTACCAGAAGAGCACCGAGCTCCTCATCCGCAAGCTGCCTTTCCAGCGCTTGGTGCGTGAAATCGCTCAGGATTTCAAAACCGACCTCCGTTTCCAGAGCTCAGCCGTAATGGCCTTGCAGGAGGCAAGCGAGGCATACCTCGTCGGTCTCTTCGAGGATACCAACCTTTGCGCCATCCACGCCAAGCGCGTGACCATTATGCCCAAGGATATTCAGCTGGCTAGGCGCATCCGCGGCGAGAGGGCTTGAATTAACAAAGGTACTCCTGCCCGCAAAAAGGCCCTTTTCAGGGCCACTAGTTATTTCTCGGAAGAGCCGGTTGTACCGTACTCCAGGTCTCGTTCCTACTACCCTCAGTTCAAGGTCACCTCAATAATATAAATGGTTTCTCCCTTTCCATTCCTCACCGTATCAGCATTTTCCCACAGCCTGTTTGACAAATATCGCAATGTATCCTATAGGTTAATAAACAATTTTTTAATAGAACGATGGATAACAAAGTTTCTTAGGAAAATTAAAAAAAAATTTCACAGTTCTATAATATTGCACATTATATATATTTACCAAATTAAGGGTTAACGCCGCCGGGACGAGTGATCCTCCGTCCGACCGATCACAAGCGCCAAGGCTCAAAGTGGTCCAGAAAGCAAATCTAGCTGGACTAAAAATGTGACATATTTCCATGAAACTTCGCACTATAGTCACTACTGTATAAGAGGAGAAACTACCCCTTTATAGACGATGCGTTTTGACAAAAATTAGTGACTTGTCTCATATATAATATATTGTTTTAATGAAACTTTACACAGTACTTACATGTAGCTCGTTTATACTATATTGGATACAAAATGTGATTATGATTGTATAAGAGTAGCTACTTGTCTCCTATCTAACATTTTTTACTTTCACGAAACTATAACTGTGACTCATTATTTTCGATAGTACAGACGTGGTCTGCTTAGGAAAGGACAAGCGGAAGACTGTGACCTTTGTGACCTCGGGTGGGTATTACGATAACATTTATAACCGTCACCCTGATAAGCATCCGAGCAGCTTATTTCAAAAAGGAGTTTGAATACAAACAATTCCTTCAATCTACTACGATTATTACAATAACTGATTTCATTAATCTCCTCTCTTCTTTAGCAAAATATAAATTACCTTCAATTGGTCGATTCAGCAAACTTGTTCATAAAACTTATCGCTATTGCGTCACGTTTCGCAATTTTTCTAAAGTAAAAACAAAAACACGAACAAACGCCTACTCCTTTAACCTCATCGCTCTCTTATCTCTAGAATCCCGGGGGGTTGAGAACCTGAATTCTCTGTGGTGTGAAACAAAGCAACCCGCAGGAGCAATGACACGTTCAATTGTCCTAATAATAGAAAAAAAATTACACGTCATTTAGTGTATTCAGAACATTTTTACAGGACCGTGTAGGATATTCACTCTCCTGTCGAATAGTTTCGGCGGCTGGTAGGCGATACGCATTAATTAAAATAATACTTGCGTACCTTGTTCAGGACAGTGACTGTGCTACTTTCTTTCTTTCTTTCTTTCTTTCTTTCTTTCTTTCTTTCTTTCTTTCCTTTATTTGTAGCTTATTGATGACACCAGATGCCATAACGGAAATGCCGTGATGGTATGTTTGTTTAATATTCAAAATCAAGTGACAGACGCTATTTGACTTTGCGGTGGAGGGGATAGGGACCTGATCTCGGATGTTCCGAGAGATGCCGGCGCACAGTTGTCCAGAACGCAAAACTATGTAAGAAAATCAACTTCATCATAACCGAAGTTTAAGTAATATCTAGGCTTAAACAAAAGCTAGGCATTGTGCACAACAGCATACAAAACATCAATATCAGTAAGAGGTGGGACAAAACATGAGTTTTTTTTTTAAAGTCACGCTCTTCAGTTGATTTTTGTTCGTGGGGTCAGTGGCTGTTTTATACTGTTAAACCTTCCCTTATGGAGGTCATAGGACAAGATGTGTACTTTCATTTAATACGCGAAAAGCAATCTATAATACGTTAGCATTCATTTAATTGGCACGTTTACTGAGATTTGTGCAACTAGTTTTTTTTTTTTTTTTTTTTTTTACGACATATTTAACAGGCTGTGCATTACAAGTAAACCTGAGTTAACTTTCAATTCTTCTACCCACACATTAATCAAATATTAAACTCTATACGGCTTAAAATTTAGCTGCTACATCCTGCAAACTTAGATGTTATATTCATCTCTTGGTGGCGCTTTACGAATTCGACAGCAGCCACTTTTCAGAGTCTGGATGAAGGAGCTTAATTTCTCCAAGAAAAATTCAACACTTCTTGAACATATAATGAACAACTAAATTATGGAGTATATCCATGAATCTAGCATTTTGTTACCAACTGCGAAAAATATGGCAGGCTAGTCATCTTTTAGGAGCATAATTTCTATTAAAACATTAAAAATTATCAGAAAAACTAATTTTTCCCTAATTCCCTAATTACACGAGCATAATTCGTTTTTGCATAGATGCGTATAAAATTTCATGGAAATATGTTACATAGGGGAGAAATTATTAACTCTGTATAAATGTAGCCTCTAAACACAAGAAGTAGATTCCCATATAAAAACCATTATCTGAATTTATGCTACCTGTAACTATACTGTGTGAAATATAATGTAAATATTTCAGTTAAGATAGAAATTATTAATTTAGTCTATAAAGCACTTCCGATACAACTCTTCACACAATAATAATAATAATAATAATAATAATAATAATAATAATAATAATAATAATAATAATAATAATAAATAATTCTGAGCTTCAGTGCAAGAACTCTTTAACCCTCACACAGCTTGTTCTGAGAAAAATCAGTATTAAAGAAATTTATACACATTAAACAAATTGTAATGCTATATGTTGTCATGTCTCTTCTATCCCTCACGTGGAAACTTAGGCTTACACAGCAGCAAGAATAAGATAACAACGTTATTATCATCTGTCCTTTTATGGCTATACAGTTTTTGCAGTGAACTACAGAATTATTAACTATTATTATTACAGACCTGTTATTTTTTTCACTTTTTTCACACACACACACACACACACACACACACACACACACACACACACACATCTATTATACTAAACATAAACCCACAAGAGAAAACAATACTTGTATTAACTGTAAACATTTTTCTTCCTTTCTTTATTTTTAGCAGAATCCTCCATTTCACCCTTTATCTCACTAGATGCGCTTCCCGCAGACATTCTTCATTATATGTTTCACACACCACTTCGTAACACTTGCAGCGGTTGACTTTTGTTTTCTTGTCTTTTTCTCTAGGGTATATTGTACATAGTGCTCGGTATCGGTGCTCGTTCACGTGATATTTTACCTTTGTTTTTCTTGCTAACTCCTGCCAATTTTTCTGATATTTCCCGTAGTTGATTGGTCAAGTACTGCGGATTGATTCCCGGTTATAACAAACACACCTACACTACATTCCAATGATTTCTGACTCGTTACTGCACATTTTAGAAACACTGTACGAAAGCACACACAGTCTCTCGTAAATCAACAGGTTACAACAGAGACTTACACTTGCAAACGCGTGGGGATTTCAGAAAATTTCTTACTATTTCAGTACCTTTAACTGTACAACAGATTTTGTTTTCTCGAAAAAGAAAGGTCAACGTTACTATTGACAAAAGACAGAAACGTACGATTACAATACCTTTATTTTAAACAATCTTAGAGGTGGTCTGGGAATTCCTAAACTCACCACGCGACTACTTAACCCTAGACAGGTAATCATCACTGTACTCATGTTAAAGGTAAGCATTCGTAATTTTTACTACTCACATTTTAATTAACTGAAATCAACTCAATATCACACATTTAACAACTTTTACACATTTCGTAGCCATTAGTGTTCATTTAATTTTAAGTTTGTCATAAAGTCTTTACGTTCATGTTATTGTCCTATTTACAATTAGTGCAAACAACAGCGCGATGTTCTCTGCAGAACCCCTTTTTGCAAAGTCCACAAAATGTTGTCATCATTCTCCTCTTCTTTGCAGGACATTTATAGCAAACAGTACGTTCACCATCTGGCTGCATTACCTGGCATTGTTGTTGCACAGCAATGTTCAGATGTTCTTCAATTGTTGCCCGCAGAGATCGGTGTAAAGTAGGACGTGCAAAGCGGTGCTGCATCCACGGTTTTGTCAGCTCTTCACACAATTGGAAAATGAATTGTTTTCTTGATATTGTTTTCTGAGTTCTTCTAACTATAAATTATCCATGAATTTATACTTGCAATATTTAGCATGTTGTAAAATATTGCTAGTGGCCAGCGCCTCGTCTTTCTATTGCAGGAAAGATTGTGGCACATTTGACATAGTGTATCTACACCACCTTTAGTCCCATTGTAAATAATAATAATAATAATAATAATAATAATAATAATAATAATAATAATAATAATAATAATAAAGGCTTTACATATAACGTGTTGCTTACTGTTGTCATTGCAGTCCACGTCGGTGGGGGTGGGGGGGTTTCTTTCTCCTCCTCCTTCCTCTAGAAAGAGCAGTTACCAGGGTCTAAGGAAGTGAATGCCCTTTTCTTTCTGGGCTCATCCCTACATTTGTCTTAGCTCCTTAGGGAAAACCACGGAAAACCCTCAGGCTTGCGAATAGACTGAATGAATGAGAGGAGAAACTTTAAAGGTACGTGAAAACACGTCCATGCAAGGGAGTTGGGACTGTGAAAAATTGAATATGTGAAATCCAAGACTGTATTTGCCAGGCGAGCAAAGAAGAAGAAGAAGAAGAAAGGCTTACGTATGACGTGTGGCTTACTGTTGTCATTGCAGTCCGCGTCGGCCAGCGGTGGGAGGGGGGGGGTCAATATACCTGCACATATCAGTTCAAATTATAAAAACCTCTTAATGCTACTGCGGTACTATTCCATTGCCGAACACAATATGAAGAAATTAGCAGATCCCTGAACTGAACTCTTATTACTCTGAAATTACCGCGCAGTACAATTATAGCTATGACGCATTGCAAGCGTTAGTCACCATATCGATTTGCTAAGCAAATTTTATCCCTTTAGAGCATGTCCCCCCCCCCCTCCTCCTCCATATCAGCCAACAACATACTGGATGAAGAAGACTCCTGCAAAAGGGACGAATTAAGATTTAATTTTATTTTAATGATAGACTAACATTGCAAAGTTCCAAAATAATTTTTTGCATTCCTTCATTACACTAGTCGTACAAAATTGCGGTCGTATCTCGTACTATCTATACTAATAATAAATCTGTAGCCGAAATTTTTCTGGTAAGTTTCGATTTTCCAAAAGTAATTGGTCCTAACATATATAATTAACCACCCTGAAACCGAAAATCGCATTTTTGAAAATTTTGTTTGTATGTCTGTCTGTATGTTTGTTACCTTTTCACGCGATAATGGCTGAACCGATTTATATGAAAACTGGAATATAAATTAAGTTTGTTGTAACTTAGATTTTAGGCTATATGGCATTCGAAATACTTTATTTAAAAGGGGGGTTATAAGGGGGCCTTAATTAAATAAATCGAAATATCTCGCTTATTATTGATATTTGAGAAAAAATGTTACATAACAGATGTTCCTTTAAAAATGATTTCCGTTAAGTTTTATTTTTTTACAACATTTTGATAGGACTGATATTTAATGAGATAAATGAGTTTTAAAATTAAAATAACGCTATCTAAGACGGTGCAATGAATTAAGAACAAATGACTTCGTCTATAAGGGGCCTTGGACAACAACAATCGAAACAGGGGCCTTGGACATCAACAAACAATCGAAAGCTATTAAACATAGCCTACAGGGAATGTTTCTGTGTTTGTATGAAGTAATATCACAAGCTCGTAAATTAACTGATTTGTATAATTAGTTATTATTTCACCATTGGAAACTGTAGTTTCTCTAGATGGACATAATGCTATAATGTTATTACAGTAACGTCTGAGTAAATCGAGGACAGGTAAGATTAAAATAGCTTCTTATGCACAGAAAATTTGATAGGCTATTTTGTACATTCGTTTTCTGTATTTCTTAAAATAATATTTATGTACACGCATTTTAATCTCAGAGAATTAACGAACAACGAGAGTGTATTGATTTAGTATGCAGTAATAGTACTTTAGCTTGGCAATCCATTATTTTAATAATTCATATTTTAACTATGCTCAATTGAATCGTGTTAAAATACATAAAATATATATGCAATAAATGCAGTGCTAAAAAAAAATTGGGTAATATGCGAAGCAGATTATCTTGCGCTGTTGTAAAAGTTGTTCCATGGATCAGTCGTCCTATTTTAATTATGTAATTACTTTATATTTATTTCTAACAGGTGGAGCGGAGCGAACGGGTACGGCTAGCTAACAATAAGTGAGAACTTACAATACAACAACGACAACAACAACAACAGCTGATAATCTGAAAGGGAACATAGTAATTTGGGGTGAATTAAAATGCAGCTTCCATTCGTTTAAAATTTCTTTAAATTTTAACTAAATATTAATGTAGATATTACCTCTAAAGGTAAATGGGGGCATGTTTCACAACGCTAACAAATTACAAATTAACAATATACAATTAACAACGGAAATATTACATATGCTTGTTAACTGTGTTTCACAATGCAATCTTATTCACTTGTATGTTTTAACGAACTTTACAAAATCGGCGAAACAAACTTACAAATACGCATAATTGGTTGAACAAAATCGCCAACGACAGTTTACAAAAATCACTAAGGATCAGAGGTAAAGTAGCTGTAATTTTAGAACTATCGATGGACATGTTTATATTTTTTTATATATATTTTATTTAGATTTTGCTACATCGGCGACAACGGAGTTTCGCGGCATGCAATTGGTCGAGCATACCAATGCATTAATTAGCCTACGACTTAACTGACGAAAGTTAGCGCGAAATTCATTCAAATAATTGATAAATAATGGATTTGACCCACGTAGTTATATGCAGTTGATAGAGCAGCTAACATGTCCATCCATTAAAATCAACTTCGCTCTCTGCTGGTCCATCAGTATATTTTATTGTTTCATCCATAACCTCGCCAACATTAGGGAACCCAGCAGGAGGAGCATAAAAATCCTTTGCCCGAGTAAGCACATTCGGTGATCAATAACCCGCCTCGAGTTTTTTCAATCTTGTAACAACATCAACTACCATGTGTGAACTTTTGCACACTGTAATCTTATAAATTCCGTTCTTATCTGCTAACGCAGGGAACTGAGAGCTACTATGCAACCAATGCAGTTCTCGCTTTGTGGTTAGGGCACCACTTTTCCCTTTCAGATGTTGCATGTGATGTCCCATATCTTGTAGGAGAGATTACAGCGAAATGGGATTCGGAACGACTTCAGAATACTGCGTAAGTAATGCCGACATTGCATTATTAAGTGATTGGTTTTCGGTGCAAAGTTTTTCTTCTTTAAGTGCGAGTATTTATTAAATACGTTCCTCGTATATAAGAACTAACGCGGTATTCTGAAGTATAGCGCGGGATTCATTCGAAACCTTTCATTAATATTCGTACAATGATACGAACGTGGCCGGAAAATTCTACGTTAGGCCTAAATGCAAAATCTTCGTCTGAGTCGCTAGAACTACTCAATAACATCACAACTGCTTCAGTGTAATTCTTAATGGTACCCTGTTACTATAAAATTGATTTTATACATATGTGTTTATTTTTTTCATTCACAATTAGAAGCTATTTCAACAGGGCTACTGTAGAAAATGTGCTAACTTCACTAGTAAAGTTTAGTTTACACGTTTGTAAAATTACTCCTTCGTTGTGAAACAAACATATCACTTGTAAAGAGCGCAAAATTTCATTCGTAAAGATTTGATTTCCTTTGTACAGTCCACCTTTACAAACAAAGATTGTGAAACAGAAGTTTACAAACAGAGTTCACAATTTCCAAAGATTGTAAACTTTGTGAAACACCCCACTGGTGAATCAGCACGCCGAGCTCGATCGAAATACAACCAGTTACTATTATTTCCCTATCGTTTTTTGACATTTGATTCCGCGTCCTACCTCTTTCATTCGTTACTAACCAACAACGCCAATAGCAGAAGGTAACGCAAAAACAGTCACCGGTTCCCCGATGCATGGCTTTCTCTCTCAATGTCAACTGAGAGTTAAAAATATTCATTATAATATGCACTTTCCACTCACTCCTCAGAATGTCTTCTTTATTTTTATTTATTTATTTTTTAAGATATGTGAGCTACGTACTGTATGTCTGATGTTTTGCCATCGTACATTCAAATATTTATATTCACTGTACAGTACAGCGAACTGTTTATACTTACTGTACATGCTATAACTACTTCTCCCAACTCCGCTATTGCTATATTTCCTAAACTAAACGCTGATATTGAAATAACGCCTGGTCTGATAATGCAGTCTGTTTAAATTTCTACCGACCAAGTTCTGCCCTTCATCATGGGAAAACAACGAGCTTCTTTAAAGGATACAACTACTAGGACAGAGATATTTTCATTATGGAATTTGTACTACCCACTGAAATGTAGTAACTAATGGGATTTTAATTAGCCATATATGTACAGTATATTACATTCTTTACCTAAAATGTCTCTAACTTCTAGGGAGAGCGCGAGGTACGTTCACAATCCCCTGAATACATATTCCCTTCTTCGAGAAAACGCAGAGAAGTGAACCGTCTCATATGAATATGCTACCAGTCATAAGTTTCAATACGGAGCTGCAAGTACTTAAGAATTATCAATTACTCTACAATTATGCAGCGGCGTCATCATCCAAGCTATAGCTGGAATAGGGAAGGGAACATAATATCCCATAAGTCTTATTAGAACACGCTGGAAATAGTGACGTAAAAAAAAAAATCGCCAACGGCACGTGGTGTTCCCAAGCGGTCACCCATCCAAGTACTGACCACGCCCAATGTTGCTTGACTTCGGTGATCGGACGAGAACCGGTATTTTCAACATGGTATGGCCGTTGCCGATGAAACTGCGTAATCTGTAGGCACTTGAGGACGATGGGATTGGGGTGCACTCGATAAAACCTGCACTCGCTCACACACACACGTAAACTGCCTGCTTAGACTCTGTACCTAAATTACCAAGCTCGTTGGATGTCATTGGGATAGATGATAAATCTATCTATCAACGGCAGTTTGGTTACGTTTCAACGTCACACACTGCTGGATTGACACGGGATTAATAAAACAGCTAGTCGGCATTCTAAGTTAAGCCACAGGTGGATTGTTGTTCAACAGCGGAGCCTCCTTTCAACCACATGGTTGTGGAACTGTAGTCGGATTTTCGACATCATTTTCATGCCATACTACGGAACTTCACACAAACTTCAATTCACTTCTTGCACCGGCGGCTACTACGAATGGACTGAAGCTCGCTACTGACTAGGGGGGGGGGGACATTTGTCTCTTGATGGATTACGTGACAGATATATAAAGTATCAGTCGTATGTTATGAACCCGAGTTTCAATAAAGATAGATTACCCGTATGTCCACAGATTCTCAGTAGTGGCCTGCGGAAGGATTATGCCCGCGGTCGACAAGTTACCTTCTAAGTTGTTTTCCCTCAACAATTAATGCTGCCAAGTGAGTAGGAATGACACCGCGCTCTCATATAAGTCGTACGAAACTATTAAGGAAACGAATTTGCCTCGTGGATCCAAGTCTCCCATGGACTGCCTATAATGTATTATCTATCCTAGAAGTGTTATCGGGGTGATTATTTAAATTTTCACTCGGTGGGAACCGCTGTTGTTCTTCATTCATCTACTCTGTTATGAATAACTTGTGGCCCTTAAAAGGGCCGGTTGCTGATTCCCTAGCAAGCACTCCCGCTTACTTGGAACTAGTGTATTTTGTGACGGCCTTGGTCCCTTCACTGACGGCGTGCTTGGCCAGCTCACCGGGTAGCAGGAGACGGACGGCTGTCTGGATCTCCCGACTGGTGATGGTCGACCGCTTGTTGTAATGCGCGAGCCGCGAAGCTTCCGCGGCGATGCGCTCGAAGATGTCGTTAACGAAGCTGTTCATGATGCTCATAGCCTTTGAACTGATTCCCGTGTCTGGGTGAACTTGTTTCAGAACCTTGTAGATGTAAATGGCGTAGCTCTCCTTCCTCTTGCGCTTCTTCTTCTTATCGCCCTTCGAAATATTCTTCTGGGCCTTGCCGGCCTTCTTGGCAGCCTTTCCGGAAGCTTTGGGGGGCATGGTGCTCGTCTGATGATGAGCCCGGAGGGAGAAAAATATTTAAGTCGCAGGGACAATGCCGTACTGCCTTCCCAGTGCGAGCCAATAGAAACAGCGCAAACGTTTGTGACTTTACGATTGGTCCGCTGTCGATTATTGACGTTGGCGTAAAAGTGAAGGTTACCGTGGGCGAGGCGTCACCGTTTTGCTTATAATACCGGGCGCGGACCGTACGAGAACACGCCTGAGGCGTATTTGTATACTTCAGAGAGAAACCCTTTAGTTGCGTGTTTTCTTTCCAGTGAGAACCGAAACAGTGGGTAGGTCTATTCAGTGTTCGTGTGTGTGTACTCTTCCGTAAAGATGTAGCTACGAAGGAACCTCTACAGTGTGGCCACTGAGTAGTGATCAATAGTGCTAGAGAAACCGTACGCAAGTGACTAAACCCTCAAGACTGTGTGTTTTTGTGCCATTGCCTCGAGTGAACTCTTCAATTGTTAACATCTCTAGTGTGGTGCTAGTGTACGGACCACTAGTTAACCGATCCAGATATACAGTTCTCTCCGCTTAACGATAGGACGTTACTGCGGAAATTTCCATCTAGTTGTAGCGCACCTTTACTACAAATATTGTTCCAGTTAGAGAGAAGCCAACACAGTGTAGCATTCCGAGTGACTGACACTTTGGGCGTGTATTAAATCTTATATCACGTCAAGTGTATTCGAGTGCAAGACATTTACTATGCGTGCAGACATGTTTCACTCTCTCTGCTAGTGAAAACTAAACAGTGCTCTGTGTGCTCATAGTACAAAACAATCTAACGTGCAGTGAGTGAACCAACTAAATAGTGTCAACGAAACTTTACACTCCAAATATTCTCCTTTGTCTTTTCATTTCTGGACTTAGTTTAACCTTTCTTATCTCTTTCTCCAATATATACCTCAAATGCCGCAGTGTCAATTACAGTGTTTAGTGCTACGTATTACATCTTCAACCAAATAGTGCATCATAACTCCAACACAAATCAAAAGGAGGAGCCACCATGAATAACAACAACCCTGAAAGCAGAGCAACACAACCAGCAGACAGAGGTAAGGGCAGTTACAAAACCTCAAAAAACCGCTCTCACTCCGCTGAGGATTTGTCAGTAAACACTTCATCCACTGACAATCCTTTCCCAGGTCTAATACACCAGCAGTCACCTCCTGACGCTTTCACAGAATCAGAGGCAAACACAACTCTCATAATATATAATTATAGTGCCTCAGAGCTCAAAAAAGTTCTAAACCAAATTCGTGTACATGTTCGCTGGTACAAACACCATGAACACTTACTTATTATAAATTTCCATACCCGAGCTCACCTCTCAAAATTTACACAGTACATTCCACCCTCAATTCTTGGCCCTCGTGAAGAAACGCAGTACATGATTCCGGACCAAGCCAAATTGCAAGCCCCTTGGCTCTCACAACCCGCTCAAAGACAATACAAACCAAATGCAGCTACCAAAGAAATATCTGCCCCTACCGCAAAAACTCCACTCAAAACAAATAACAGAGAACTACGATACAGACTAGAAAATCTGATATCGTCTCTGCCACTTCCCTCTCAAAGCACCACAGTACACCAAGACCTACAATCCCCCGTATCACCAATCCAAACGAATCCTAATTTTGCCCCCAATCAAATCACGCCACAACCTTCCACATCAAATGCAAATAATAAAACCACTCCTAGCAAAGACATTCCAATATCACAAACGCATCCACCGCCTGCTGCAACTCAAATTGACTCACGCGTAGCTATGCGTATCAATAACCAAGATCTACACAAAAACAACCCCACCATCATATATCAAAATTGCCTAAAAATTCAAATCACACCACCTCGACAAACCTGGTCGCAAAAATTCAGTTCAACAACTCTTATTTTCGAAAACCAAGAGCACTTAGATAAATTCATCTCCTCCTACCCACCCAACACTTTCGGACCCAACGCAGAATATGCAATTAAAATTAACAGACAGAACAGAAATACGGAGAGTGCTCAATCTTACGCCAAAGAAACCAATCTAGTTGCTACTGGAATCTCCCCGGAAATAGACATAGAAACAGTATCAGCTGCTATGACAAACATCAACTTAGAACACACTAGGATCACAAGAATAAGAAATAGCTACGGACCAACGCCCCTTGTTCGCATTTTCACAAAAAACCCGAACACCATATCGACACTTCTCAGCGATGGCCTCCGACTGTGGGGCAGAACATATCATTGTGAACCGCCCAAACTAGGAAAACGCCATATTCCATGCAGGAACTGTCATCAGTATCTGCATGAGAAGAAAAACTGCACAAACCCCGCAGTTTGTTTTCACTGTGGGAACATTGGCACTTCCTGTGCACATAAAGATCGACCACATCATTGCGCCACCTGTAATAGAGACGGACATTATACAGGACAGATGCACTGTCCACTATATCCACGCGAAATCCAACTCCCCGATGAACCCACCTACAGACCATTCATTAGGAAACAAAATATTGATTCGCCACTTAAACCCAGCCAAATGACACCCCCAAACCAGCCCCCGTCTCTTAACACAATCAATTTCCCAACCCTCAACTCCGTCGACAGCGACATATCCAACATACCAAACGAAACCACCAACAGTCCCAAACCCCACACATTTGCTCAGATCTTGGCAACACCACAAAAAACCGACAGAAATGATCTACCCACCCCCCAACAAATCGCCAACTTTATAGATGAACGTATCGCCATCCACATAACCCGCATTGAAAAATACATTGACGAAAAAATCAATCAAGCCATTAACAATTTAACACAATTTATCACAGCCACAACAATAAACACGACCCCACCCTCACGACTCGAAAATACCACAGCCACTATAAATGCCACAGCCAAAAAGACCATAAATAGAAAAGTTAGCGTTGCACCTTATGGAAACAATATAGATGTAATAATCACGCCCATAGTCCAGAAAGTCCAAACTATGATAGGTGGCGCAATAGAACGAGCCCTGGCGGATTACCAATCCCTACCCTGCCCCTCAGGAAATTCACGGCACCTTGACACCACAAACAGCCTCTCACCAACAACCTAATACCACTATAATGGCGTCCATCCTACTTCGACATGACATCACGATAATTCATTGCAATATTAGACACCTGTATAACAACAGAACGGAACTCACTCACCTCATCCAAGAGCAAAAACCCGAAATCATATGTTTAAATGAAACCCACCTTCGAGACAAAGACCGCTTTACTATGAGAGACTTCACTATATATCGACGCGACAGACCTACGATAGGAGGAGGAGTTATGATTATGACTAACAAAAACTTGACAACAACTCAAATTCCCCTACCCCTTCACCTCGACGACCAAGAATGTGTAATAATTCAAATCCACATAGGAAATTCTCGCATGCATGTGGCTTCTTTCTACTCTCCGCCAGCCAATCCACTCCCATCCACACTCCTGCGTTACCTTCACACCCTTCCAAATGTCATAATCACCACAGATATCAACGCCCACCACCCCTTCCTCCATGATAACAATCGGAACACCAAAGGCAACCACCTAGTGACGCTCTTACCCAGTCTCAACCTAGTACAAGTTCCACTCCCTGCCCCCACACGCCTACCAACTCCTACTCAACAATTTACAACTCCTGATAAAATATTCATCTCTCCCAGATTACACAACCGACTCATCAATACTCTAGTCCTTCCCCCTCTAAATTCAGATCACGCACCCATACAAATTAAACTTGCCTGCCCCTTTTACCGCTCTCAACCCGTAAACGAAGCTATATACATGCGAGATTATCGTAACGCTGATTGGCAGAAATTCAAAGATTACATATCTAAATCACTCCCTCATTTTCCAATCACGAAACACGAAGACTTAGACACCGCAGAGACTTTGTTTGTACAGGTGCTTAATGAAGCTATTCAAGACTCAATACCACAAAAACGATATACCACTGACCGTCGCCGTGCACTACCTCCAGACATCTTAAAAATCATAAAGACAAAAAGAGCAGCACACAGACTCTACATGCGCACCCATGAAGATGAAGACAGACGCCTCTACCGCTCACTACAAGAAGATGTCAAAGACGCTATACAGAGATACGAGACGCGACGATGGGACAAATTCATTCAGAAAGTCGACAAAGACAGACTAAACGCTCCCAAGCGATTCTGGGAAACCATAAAGCGTATTAGGGGCAAGTACCAATATACTTCCCACCCATTACGCAACAGACAACAAACGATTATTGACACACCAGGCAAACTGGAAGTCTTCCGACAGTTTCTATCCAACACGCACACTACACCTATACATCCAGATTTCGACCAAGATCATTACCATTTCATCACAGATCATATCAATAACCATCATATCCTCTATAATCCACTCCCAGCACCAGCACCACGATCAACCGACGACCCCATCATTGATGACATCACCATACTAGACATCTCACTTGCCCTCCAAACATGCAAGAACTCAGCACCAGGACCTGATGGTATCACATACCAAACACTTAAACAACTCCCGCCGACAGCCCTTAATTTTCTTGCTGGTCTTTTCACCCTCTCTTTGAAACTTGGACACGCTCCGACACGCTGGAGACATTCACACATACTTCTATTTCCAAAACCTGGTAAAGACGCCTCAGACCCCGCCAACTACCGACCCATAAGCCTCACCCCGACTATTGCCAAGTTAATGGAGAAAGTACTCGTTTCACGCTTGCAGGTTTACCTGCGCGACCGAAATATGATTCCCGATTCTCAGGCGGGCTTCAGACCGGGAGTCCAGCCGACGGATCAGCTGATACGGGTACTTACCCCCATTGAGGAGGCCTACTCTAAACGACATTACTCAATCATGGTAGCGCTCGACGCCAGACGAGCCTTTGACACAGTATGGCTGGACGCCTTGCGATATAAATTAACAAACATGCAATTTCCGCACGAAATAACACGCTGGATCTCCAGCTTCCTGAATAACCGATCTGGCCAGGTCCGTCTTGGCAGACAAGATCTGTCCCGCACCTTCCAAATCGAAGCAGGAGTTCCCCAGGGCAGCGTGATTTCCCCCCTGCTCTATAACATATATGTATCTGACATCCCTCAACCCAACAACAATCAAGTGGGCCTGGCACAGTTTGCTGACGATGTTGCTTTCTGGGCCACCCATCCCCGCTTACGATCCGCCAGGGTACTAATAGACAACGCCCTGAGACAGTACACTGAGTGGGCCAACACCTGGAGAATTACCATCAACACCGAAAAAACCCAAACCTGTGTCTTCCGCCCCTCTTTAAAATCACGAATCACAAACAGACAACACATTACAATCGGACAAGCATTAATACCACTCCAACACAAAGTAACATATCTAGGCATTCCACTCACATCAAAACTCTCTTGGACTACAATAGCGCAAACAATATGGGACAAATACAACAAAGCTACTAAAGCAGTAAGCTACCTAAGCGGCATTAGACGACAAGGCTGCCACGCCAACACATTACTACACCTATATAAAGCACTGGTTCGATCCCAGTGCACCTACTCCTCCTACTTTCTATTGCAATCTTCACCCTCAACACAAAAGAAATTTGAGTCCCGTGAAAGGAAATTATTGCGCCAGATATTTCGACTACCCAAACATACCAGAAACGACACAGTATACATCCACACCAAAACGAAACCACTCTCCACACACCTAATCCGAACAGTCACTAAATACACACACTTCGCACTACGTCGCTCATACACACAACATATGTTTAACAATCCTCCACACACCAACAAGAACACAACCATTGAAAAACTCCTACAAGCCTATCAAGATCACTTCAATCCACAAAATAACCATTAAACTCTCCCCCTCTCTCTCCCTCTCTACAACACCCCTCGTCTCCCGGAGTCGGCTCATTCGCGCTCTGTCTCCCATAAATACCCCAAAAGAATGCCATCGTTGAGGAATGCACATACATGTCATAGACCAGAACCCGACACATACAATTAATAATCCACTTTCATCTACAACGAGAGGAAATCGAAATCAAATACCCCACCCACAACATAACGTACCAGCGAACATCTCTCCGACTGCTGGATAGCTGAAGTCAAAATGCCAACGCACAAACACAAGGATAACAACAATATAAACAAATTGTGACTGCCCTCACCACTGCTTAGTGATGCATGATAGCTATCGTTGAATAACTAAACAATAAATAAATACATTCAAAATTCACGCAAGCCCAGTAAATAATTTACATCACAAACAGTTCATGGTCACTCCTCAAATAACAACAAATCAAAACTTAAAATCTGCTTCTTAAATCTTCTTTCTTACTTTCTACCCACCTGTCTTCTTTCCACGTCTCAATCTCAATCTCATAAAAGCCCTAAATATCCAACATTCTAATAACACTGCACTCACAAGCACTCACGGTCGAAGAGGGCATTGTAATGTAAGACCCTAAAACGACCGCTGGCTCTGCCAGCAATCAACTCTGACATCGGCGAGGCGTCGTTCTTGTAGTTAAACAGCTGCAAGTAGGAGTAGCATCATGTCGGGTCGTGGAAAGGGAGGCAAGGTGAAGGGAAAGTCAAAGTCTCGATCCAGCCGTGCTGGGTTGCAGTTCCCGGTAGGCCGTATCCACCGTCTTTTGCGTAAGGGCAATTACGCAGAGCGAGTTGGTGCCGGTGCGCCAGTCTACCTGGCCGCGGTGATGGAGTACCTGGCGGCCGAAGTTCTCGAGTTGGCTGGCAACGCAGCTCGTGACAACAAGAAGACTAGGATCATTCCTCGTCACTTACAGCTCGCCATTCGCAACGACGAGGAGCTGAACAAACTCCTGTCCGGCGTCACCATCGCCCAGGGTGGTGTGTTGCCCAACATCCAGGCGGTTCTCCTCCCGAAGAAAACCGAGAAGAAGGCTTAAGCCCCTTCTCCGTAAAACGGCCCTTTTAAGGGCCCCACTAACCTCACAAAAGTCAGAAATAGCCAGTATTGTTAATCCTCTCTCACGGCTTCGTAATGTAATTTCATTACGCGTGTCAACTTTCTCTCTCTCTCTATACCGGTGGGCTGATTTAATATCATCATTCTGTAATTTTGTGCTCTGAACGATGTCGTTGTCCCAGGTTCGCACTGAAGTACTTGAAACCGTTGTACATTTACTAGGCTATTGTGTGATAACACATTATACTGATGCATATAGAAAGGTTTCATTATTATTATATAATTTAACACAATACGAATTAAATTAGATGATGATGCCAAAGTACATAGTTGGCTTCGAAATTTATGTAATATATTTCTATCATATTAGAGTAATGGAGATTATCGTGAAAATAATCACAAGTCCCCTTCTTTGGTGCCCATCGTGGTTTTAGACATATACGTTTGAATATACTAGTTTACTTTACTACATACTACGAATGAAACTAATTTTGAATAAGAAATCGATAACTGGTGAACAACTTACGGCGTTATAATAGAGTTCCTAATGCGTTTGTTTGTTGGTGCACATATTGGCCGCACGCGCAGGAACCCCAATACTGAGATGATGACATGACCTTCTCGTAGGAATCGAAGGCTTTGACAATTTGCGTTCGAATTTCCCCTCTCTCTGTCGTTTCGTTCGAACCGAAATGACGCAAGCTATACGTGGAAGTTGTCTGACAGGACGAAGTCCTGTGTTCTGACATGCGATGTGTACCTCTTCTCCCCAGTGTTTACCACACTGGATTCCTATGACCTAAAAGTTGGCATTGCAAAAACGTGGTGATGTGATGTTCAGTATGTGTCAATCCCCTCGGTTCCTTGTTACGGTCTGGTGAGCATTGCCTACCTGCGTTGTCATATTACCCACCAATTCTTCGGACAGTGATTATTGACTTACAGAAGTTTACAGTAACAGGTAACATAATCCGAGGAGCAAGGCTTCACAGAGGAATCCGGTCTTTCCACTTGATATACCAAGCGTTGGGGTCAGACCCATTTGAAAAACGGAGAGGCATTTCTTACAACGTCTTTTGCTGATACTGAAGTGCCCCTACGAAATAAGTTCTGTTTTCCGCACTGGCCTGTTGAGCTAGTGGTCACACAGTAAAGGTGAATTAAATTAATCTCGACAACTACTGCCCTTTTTAGACGGATTTTATGGCCCTGAAAAGGGCCGTTTTGCCGACGGATTCGGCAGCAGACGTGTGTAGGCAGTCTAACCGCCGAACCCGTAGAGAGTCCTCCCCTGCCTCTTCAAGGCGTATACCACGTCCATGGCCGTGACTGTCTTCCGCTTCGCGTGCTCGGTGTATGTTACAGCGTCACGGATTACGTTCTCCAGAAAGACCTTGAGAACACCTCTCGTCTCCTCGTAGATGAGGCCGGAGATACGCTTTACGCCTCCACGTCGGGCGAGACGACGAATGGCCGGCTTCGTGATGCCCTGAATATTATCTCGGAGAACCTTCCTGTGGCGCTTCGCTCCACCTTTGCCAAGACCCTTGCCTCCCTTGCCGCGTCCAGTCATGTTGCTCGTGTGACGAAGGTTAAAAGTGATCTCGACGGCGGGTCATTTTTTGGTTTATATACTAAAACCCGCGGACCAATCACATTACGGAAGGGGCGTGGCTTCTCAACGGGCGAAGACATAAATACCCCTCTTGGGGGCAGCGGGGGCGACTGTATTGCGTCAACTTGGGTTGCGAGGACTAAGGAGTAAGCGATGGCACGTACGAAGCAAACTGCGCGTAAGTCCACGGGAGGCAAGGCTCCACGAAAGCAGCTGGCAACGAAGGCCGCTAGGAAGAGCGCACCGGCTACTGGAGGCGTGAAGAAACCCCATCGATACCGCCCTGGTACAGTTGCTCTTCGCGAGATCCGTCGTTACCAGAAGAGCACCGAGCTCCTCATCCGCAAGCTGCCTTTCCAGCGCTTGGTGCGTGAAATCGCTCAGGATTTCAAAACCGACCTCCGTTTCCAGAGCTCAGCCGTAATGGCCTTGCAGGAGGCAAGCGAGGCATACCTCGTCGGTCTCTTCGAGGATACCAACCTTTGCGCCATCCACGCCAAGCGCGTGACCATTATGCCCAAGGATATTCAGCTGGCTAGGCGCATCCGCGGCGAGAGGGCTTGAATTAACAAAGGTACTCCTGCCCGCAAAAAGGCCCTTTTCAGGGCCACTAGTTATTTCTCGGAAGAGCCGGTTGTACCGTACTCCAGGTCTCGTTCCTACTACCCTCAGTTCAAGGTCACCTCAATAATATAAATGGTTTCTCCCTTTCCATTCCTCACCGTATCAGCATTTTCCCACAGCCTGTTTGACAAATATCGCAATGTATCCTATAGGTTAATAAACAATTTTTTAATAGAACGATGGATAACAAAGTTTCTTAGGAAAATTAAAAAAAAATTTCACAGTTCTATAATATTGCACATTATATATATTTACCAAATTAAGGGTTAACGCCGCCGGGACGAGTGATCCTCCGTCCGACCGATCACAAGCGCCAAGGCTCAAAGTGGTCCAGAAAGCAAATCTAGCTGGACTAAAAATGTGACATATTTCCATGAAACTTCGCACTATAGTCACTACTGTATAAGAGGAGAAACTACCCCTTTATAGACGATGCGTTTTGACAAAAATTAGTGACTTGTCTCATATATAATATATTGTTTTAATGAAACTTTACACAGTACTTACATGTAGCTCGTTTATACTATATTGGATACAAAATGTGATTATGATTGTATAAGAGTAGCTACTTGTCTCCTATCTAACATTTTTTACTTTCACGAAACTATAACTGTGACTCATTATTTTCGATAGTACAGACGTGGTCTGCTTAGGAAAGGACAAGCGGAAGACTGTGACCTTTGTGACCTCGGGTGGGTATTACGATAACATTTATAACCGTCACCCTGATAAGCATCCGAGCAGCTTATTTCAAAAAGGAGTTTGAATACAAACAATTCCTTCAATCTACTACGATTATTACAATAACTGATTTCATTAATCTCCTCTCTTCTTTAGCAAAATATAAATTACCTTCAATTGGTCGATTCAGCAAACTTGTTCATAAAACTTATCGCTATTGCGTCACGTTTCGCAATTTTTCTAAAGTAAAAACAAAAACACGAACAAACGCCTACTCCTTTAACCTCATCGCTCTCTTATCTCTAGAATCCCGGGGGGTTGAGAACCTGAATTCTCTGTGGTGTGAAACAAAGCAACCCGCAGGAGCAATGACACGTTCAATTGTCCTAATAATAGAAAAAAAATTACACGTCATTTAGTGTATTCAGAACATTTTTACAGGACCGTGTAGGATATTCACTCTCCTGTCGAATAGTTTCGGCGGCTGGTAGGCGATACGCATTAATTAAAATAATACTTGCGTACCTTGTTCAGGACAGTGACTGTGCTACTTTCTTTCTTTCTTTCTTTCTTTCTTTCTTTCTTTCTTTCTTTCTTTCCTTTATTTGTAGCTTATTGATGACACCAGATGCCATAACGGAAATGCCGTGATGGTATGTTTGTTTAATATTCAAAATCAAGTGACAGACGCTATTTGACTTTGCGGTGGAGGGGATAGGGACCTGATCTCGGATGTTCCGAGAGATGCCGGCGCACAGTTGTCCAGAACGCAAAACTATGTAAGAAAATCAACTTCATCATAACCGAAGTTTAAGTAATATCTAGGCTTAAACAAAAGCTAGGCATTGTGCACAACAGCATACAAAACATCAATATCAGTAAGAGGTGGGACAAAACATGAGTTTTTTTTTTAAAGTCACGCTCTTCAGTTGATTTTTGTTCGTGGGGTCAGTGGCTGTTTTATACTGTTAAACCTTCCCTTATGGAGGTCATAGGACAAGATGTGTACTTTCATTTAATACGCGAAAAGCAATCTATAATACGTTAGCATTCATTTAATTGGCACGTTTACTGAGATTTGTGCAACTAGTTTTTTTTTTTTTTTTTTTTTTTACGACATATTTAACAGGCTGTGCATTACAAGTAAACCTGAGTTAACTTTCAATTCTTCTACCCACACATTAATCAAATATTAAACTCTATACGGCTTAAAATTTAGCTGCTACATCCTGCAAACTTAGATGTTATATTCATCTCTTGGTGGCGCTTTACGAATTCGACAGCAGCCACTTTTCAGAGTCTGGATGAAGGAGCTTAATTTCTCCAAGAAAAATTCAACACTTCTTGAACATATAATGAACAACTAAATTATGGAGTATATCCATGAATCTAGCATTTTGTTACCAACTGCGAAAAATATGGCAGGCTAGTCATCTTTTAGGAGCATAATTTCTATTAAAACATTAAAAATTATCAGAAAAACTAATTTTTCCCTAATTCCCTAATTACACGAGCATAATTCGTTTTTGCATAGATGCGTATAAAATTTCATGGAAATATGTTACATAGGGGAGAAATTATTAACTCTGTATAAATGTAGCCTCTAAACACAAGAAGTAGATTCCCATATAAAAACCATTATCTGAATTTATGCTACCTGTAACTATACTGTGTGAAATATAATGTAAATATTTCAGTTAAGATAGAAATTATTAATTTAGTCTATAAAGCACTTCCGATACAACTCTTCACACAATAATAATAATAATAATAATAATAATAATAATAATAATAATAATAATAATAATAATAATAATAATAATAAATAATTCTGAGCTTCAGTGCAAGAACTCTTTAACCCTCACACAGCTTGTTCTGAGAAAAATCAGTATTAAAGAAATTTATACACATTAAACAAATTGTAATGCTATATGTTGTCATGTCTCTTCTATCCCTCACGTGGAAACTTAGGCTTACACAGCAGCAAGAATAAGATAACAACGTTATTATCATCTGTCCTTTTATGGCTATACAGTTTTTGCAGTGAACTACAGAATTATTAACTATTATTATTACAGACCTGTTATTTTTTTCACTTTTTTCACACACACACACACACACACACACACACATCTATTATACTAAACATAAACCCACAAGAGAAAACAATACTTGTATTAACTGTAAACATTTTTCTTCCTTTCTTTATTTTTAGCAGAATCCTCCATTTCACCCTTTATCTCACTAGATGCGCTTCCCGCAGACATTCTTCATTATATGTTTCACACACCACTTCGTAACACTTGCAGCGGTTGACTTTTGTTTTCTTGTCTTTTTCTCTAGGGTATATTGTACATAGTGCTCGGTATCGGTGCTCGTTCACGTGATATTTTACCTTTGTTTTTCTTGCTAACTCCTGCCAATTTTTCTGATATTTCCCGTAGTTGATTGGTCAAGTACTGCGGATTGATTCCCGGTTATAACAAACACACCTACACTACATTCCAATGATTTCTGACTCGTTACTGCACATTTTAGAAACACTGTACGAAAGCACACACAGTCTCTCGTAAATCAACAGGTTACAACAGAGACTTACACTTGCAAACGCGTGGGGATTTCAGAAAATTTCTTACTATTTCAGTACCTTTAACTGTACAACAGATTTTGTTTTCTCGAAAAAGAAAGGTCAACGTTACTATTGACAAAAGACAGAAACGTACGATTACAATACCTTTATTTTAAACAATCTTAGAGGTGGTCTGGGAATTCCTAAACTCACCACGCGACTACTTAACCCTAGACAGGTAATCATCACTGTACTCATGTTAAAGGTAAGCATTCGTAATTTTTACTACTCACATTTTAATTAACTGAAATCAACTCAATATCACACATTTAACAACTTTTACACATTTCGTAGCCATTAGTGTTCATTTAATTTTAAGTTTGTCATAAAGTCTTTACGTTCATGTTATTGTCCTATTTACAATTAGTGCAAACAACAGCGCGATGTTCTCTGCAGAACCCCTTTTTGCAAAGTCCACAAAATGTTGTCATCATTCTCCTCTTCTTTGCAGGACATTTATAGCAAACAGTACGTTCACCATCTGGCTGCATTACCTGGCATTGTTGTTGCACAGCAATGTTCAGATGTTCTTCAATTGTTGCCCGCAGAGATCGGTGTAAAGTAGGACGTGCAAAGCGGTGCTGCATCCACGGTTTTGTCAGCTCTTCACACAATTGGAAAATGAATTGTTTTCTTGATATTGTTTTCTGAGTTCTTCTAACTATAAATTATCCATGAATTTATACTTGCAATATTTAGCATGTTGTAAAATATTGCTAGTGGCCAGCGCCTCGTCTTTCTATTGCAGGAAAGATTGTGGCACATTTGACATAGTGTATCTACACCACCTTTAGTCCCATTGTAAATAATAATAATAATAATAATAATAATAATAATAATAATAATAATAATAATAATAATAATAATAATAATAATAAAGGCTTTACATATAACGTGTTGCTTACTGTTGTCATTGCAGTCCACGTCGGTGGGGGTGGGGGGGTTTCTTTCTCCTCCTCCTTCCTCTAGAAAGAGCAGTTACCAGGGTCTAAGGAAGTGAATGCCCTTTTCTTTCTGGGCTCATCCCTACATTTGTCTTAGCTCCTTAGGGAAAACCACGGAAAACCCTCAGGCTTGCGAATAGACTGAATGAATGAGAGGAGAAACTTTAAAGGTACGTGAAAACACGTCCATGCAAGGGAGTTGGGACTGTGAAAAATTGAATATGTGAAATCCAAGACTGTATTTGCCAGGCGAGCAAAGAAGAAGAAGAAGAAGAAAGGCTTACGTATGACGTGTGGCTTACTGTTGTCATTGCAGTCCGCGTCGGCCAGCGGTGGGAGGGGGGGGGTCAATATACCTGCACATATCAGTTCAAATTATAAAAACCTCTTAATGCTACTGCGGTACTATTCCATTGCCGAACACAATATGAAGAAATTAGCAGATCCCTGAACTGAACTCTTATTACTCTGAAATTACCGCGCAGTACAATTATAGCTATGACGCATTGCAAGCGTTAGTCACCATATCGATTTGCTAAGCAAATTTTATCCCTTTAGAGCATGTCCCCCCCCCCCTCCTCCTCCATATCAGCCAACAACATACTGGATGAAGAAGACTCCTGCAAAAGGGACGAATTAAGATTTAATTTTATTTTAATGATAGACTAACATTGCAAAGTTCCAAAATAATTTTTTGCATTCCTTCATTACACTAGTCGTACAAAATTGCGGTCGTATCTCGTACTATCTATACTAATAATAAATCTGTAGCCGAAATTTTTCTGGTAAGTTTCGATTTTCCAAAAGTAATTGGTCCTAACATATATAATTAACCACCCTGAAACCGAAAATCGCATTTTTGAAAATTTTGTTTGTATGTCTGTCTGTATGTTTGTTACCTTTTCACGCGATAATGGCTGAACCGATTTATATGAAAACTGGAATATAAATTAAGTTTGTTGTAACTTAGATTTTAGGCTATATGGCATTCGAAATACTTTATTTAAAAGGGGGGTTATAAGGGGGCCTTAATTAAATAAATCGAAATATCTCGCTTATTATTGATATTTGAGAAAAAATGTTACATAACAGATGTTCCTTTAAAAATGATTTCCGTTAAGTTTTATTTTTTTACAACATTTTGATAGGACTGATATTTAATGAGATAAATGAGTTTTAAAATTAAAATAACGCTATCTAAGACGGTGCAATGAATTAAGAACAAATGACTTCGTCTATAAGGGGCCTTGGACAACAACAATCGAAACAGGGGCCTTGGACATCAACAAACAATCGAAAGCTATTAAACATAGCCTACAGGGAATGTTTCTGTGTTTGTATGAAGTAATATCACAAGCTCGTAAATTAACTGATTTGTATAATTAGTTATTATTTCACCATTGGAAACTGTAGTTTCTCTAGATGGACATAATGCTATAATGTTATTACAGTAACGTCTGAGTAAATCGAGGACAGGTAAGATTAAAATAGCTTCTTATGCACAGAAAATTTGATAGGCTATTTTGTACATTCGTTTTCTGTATTTCTTAAAATAATATTTATGTACACGCATTTTAATCTCAGAGAATTAACGAACAACGAGAGTGTATTGATTTAGTATGCAGTAATAGTACTTTAGCTTGGCAATCCATTATTTTAATAATTCATATTTTAACTATGCTCAATTGAATCGTGTTAAAATACATAAAATATATATGCAATAAATGCAGTGCTAAAAAAAAATTGGGTAATATGCGAAGCAGATTATCTTGCGCTGTTGTAAAAGTTGTTCCATGGATCAGTCGTCCTATTTTAATTATGTAATTACTTTATATTTATTTCTAACAGGTGGAGCGGAGCGAACGGGTACGGCTAGCTAACAATAAGTGAGAACTTACAATACAACAACGACAACAACAACAACAGCTGATAATCTGAAAGGGAACATAGTAATTTGGGGTGAATTAAAATGCAGCTTCCATTCGTTTAAAATTTCTTTAAATTTTAACTAAATATTAATGTAGATATTACCTCTAAAGGTAAATGGGGGCATGTTTCACAACGCTAACAAATTACAAATTAACAATATACAATTAACAACGGAAATATTACATATGCTTGTTAACTGTGTTTCACAATGCAATCTTATTCACTTGTATGTTTTAACGAACTTTACAAAATCGGCGAAACAAACTTACAAATACGCATAATTGGTTGAACAAAATCGCCAACGACAGTTTACAAAAATCACTAAGGATCAGAGGTAAAGTAGCTGTAATTTTAGAACTATCGATGGACATGTTTATATTTTTTTATATATATTTTATTTAGATTTTGCTACATCGGCGACAACGGAGTTTCGCGGCATGCAATTGGTCGAGCATACCAATGCATTAATTAGCCTACGACTTAACTGACGAAAGTTAGCGCGAAATTCATTCAAATAATTGATAAATAATGGATTTGACCCACGTAGTTATATGCAGTTGATAGAGCAGCTAACATGTCCATCCATTAAAATCAACTTCGCTCTCTGCTGGTCCATCAGTATATTTTATTGTTTCATCCATAACCTCGCCAACATTAGGGAACCCAGCAGGAGGAGCATAAAAATCCTTTGCCCGAGTAAGCACATTCGGTGATCAATAACCCGCCTCGAGTTTTTTCAATCTTGTAACAACATCAACTACCATGTGTGAACTTTTGCACACTGTAATCTTATAAATTCCGTTCTTATCTGCTAACGCAGGGAACTGAGAGCTACTATGCAACCAATGCAGTTCTCGCTTTGTGGTTAGGGCACCACTTTTCCCTTTCAGATGTTGCATGTGATGTCCCATATCTTGTAGGAGAGATTACAGCGAAATGGGATTCGGAACGACTTCAGAATACTGCGTAAGTAATGCCGACATTGCATTATTAAGTGATTGGTTTTCGGTGCAAAGTTTTTCTTCTTTAAGTGCGAGTATTTATTAAATACGTTCCTCGTATATAAGAACTAACGCGGTATTCTGAAGTATAGCGCGGGATTCATTCGAAACCTTTCATTAATATTCGTACAATGATACGAACGTGGCCGGAAAATTCTACGTTAGGCCTAAATGCAAAATCTTCGTCTGAGTCGCTAGAACTACTCAATAACATCACAACTGCTTCAGTGTAATTCTTAATGGTACCCTGTTACTATAAAATTGATTTTATACATATGTGTTTATTTTTTTCATTCACAATTAGAAGCTATTTCAACAGGGCTACTGTAGAAAATGTGCTAACTTCACTAGTAAAGTTTAGTTTACACGTTTGTAAAATTACTCCTTCGTTGTGAAACAAACATATCACTTGTAAAGAGCGCAAAATTTCATTCGTAAAGATTTGATTTCCTTTGTACAGTCCACCTTTACAAACAAAGATTGTGAAACAGAAGTTTACAAACAGAGTTCACAATTTCCAAAGATTGTAAACTTTGTGAAACACCCCACTGGTGAATCAGCACGCCGAGCTCGATCGAAATACAACCAGTTACTATTATTTCCCTATCGTTTTTTGACATTTGATTCCGCGTCCTACCTCTTTCATTCGTTACTAACCAACAACGCCAATAGCAGAAGGTAACGCAAAAACAGTCACCGGTTCCCCGATGCATGGCTTTCTCTCTCAATGTCAACTGAGAGTTAAAAATATTCATTATAATATGCACTTTCCACTCACTCCTCAGAATGTCTTCTTTATTTTTATTTATTTATTTTTTAAGATATGTGAGCTACGTACTGTATGTCTGATGTTTTGCCATCGTACATTCAAATATTTATATTCACTGTACAGTACAGCGAACTGTTTATACTTACTGTACATGCTATAACTACTTCTCCCAACTCCGCTATTGCTATATTTCCTAAACTAAACGCTGATATTGAAATAACGCCTGGTCTGATAATGCAGTCTGTTTAAATTTCTACCGACCAAGTTCTGCCCTTCATCATGGGAAAACAACGAGCTTCTTTAAAGGATACAACTACTAGGACAGAGATATTTTCATTATGGAATTTGTACTACCCACTGAAATGTAGTAACTAATGGGATTTTAATTAGCCATATATGTACAGTATATTACATTCTTTACCTAAAATGTCTCTAACTTCTAGGGAGAGCGCGAGGTACGTTCACAATCCCCTGAATACATATTCCCTTCTTCGAGAAAACGCAGAGAAGTGAACCGTCTCATATGAATATGCTACCAGTCATAAGTTTCAATACGGAGCTGCAAGTACTTAAGAATTATCAATTACTCTACAATTATGCAGCGGCGTCATCATCCAAGCTATAGCTGGAATAGGGAAGGGAACATAATATCCCATAAGTCTTATTAGAACACGCTGGAAATAGTGACGTAAAAAAAAAAATCGCCAACGGCACGTGGTGTTCCCAAGCGGTCACCCATCCAAGTACTGACCACGCCCAATGTTGCTTGACTTCGGTGATCGGACGAGAACCGGTATTTTCAACATGGTATGGCCGTTGCCGATGAAACTGCGTAATCTGTAGGCACTTGAGGACGATGGGATTGGGGTGCACTCGATAAAACCTGCACTCGCTCACACACACACGTAAACTGCCTGCTTAGACTCTGTACCTAAATTACCAAGCTCGTTGGATGTCATTGGGATAGATGATAAATCTATCTATCAACGGCAGTTTGGTTACGTTTCAACGTCACACACTGCTGGATTGACACGGGATTAATAAAACAGCTAGTCGGCATTCTAAGTTAAGCCACAGGTGGATTGTTGTTCAACAGCGGAGCCTCCTTTCAACCACATGGTTGTGGAACTGTAGTCGGATTTTCGACATCATTTTCATGCCATACTACGGAACTTCACACAAACTTCAATTCACTTCTTGCACCGGCGGCTACTACGAATGGACTGAAGCTCGCTACTGACTAGGGGGGGGGGGACATTTGTCTCTTGATGGATTACGTGACAGATATATAAAGTATCAGTCGTATGTTATGAACCCGAGTTTCAATAAAGATAGATTACCCGTATGTCCACAGATTCTCAGTAGTGGCCTGCGGAAGGATTATGCCCGCGGTCGACAAGTTACCTTCTAAGTTGTTTTCCCTCAACAATTAATGCTGCCAAGTGAGTAGGAATGACACCGCGCTCTCATATAAGTCGTACGAAACTATTAAGGAAACGAATTTGCCTCGTGGATCCAAGTCTCCCATGGACTGCCTATAATGTATTATCTATCCTAGAAGTGTTATCGGGGTGATTATTTAAATTTTCACTCGGTGGGAACCGCTGTTGTTCTTCATTCATCTACTCTGTTATGAATAACTTGTGGCCCTTAAAAGGGCCGGTTGCTGATTCCCTAGCAAGCACTCCCGCTTACTTGGAACTAGTGTATTTTGTGACGGCCTTGGTCCCTTCACTGACGGCGTGCTTGGCCAGCTCACCGGGTAGCAGGAGACGGACGGCTGTCTGGATCTCCCGACTGGTGATGGTCGACCGCTTGTTGTAATGCGCGAGCCGCGAAGCTTCCGCGGCGATGCGCTCGAAGATGTCGTTAACGAAGCTGTTCATGATGCTCATAGCCTTTGAACTGATTCCCGTGTCTGGGTGAACTTGTTTCAGAACCTTGTAGATGTAAATGGCGTAGCTCTCCTTCCTCTTGCGCTTCTTCTTCTTATCGCCCTTCGAAATATTCTTCTGGGCCTTGCCGGCCTTCTTGGCAGCCTTTCCGGAAGCTTTGGGGGGCATGGTGCTCGTCTGATGATGAGCCCGGAGGGAGAAAAATATTTAAGTCGCAGGGACAATGCCGTACTGCCTTCCCAGTGCGAGCCAATAGAAACAGCGCAAACGTTTGTGACTTTACGATTGGTCCGCTGTCGATTATTGACGTTGGCGTAAAAGTGAAGGTTACCGTGGGCGAGGCGTCCAGCGTTCGTCAGAGTTGCATCGCAAGTGGTCGCGCTCCGCATCGTACTGTGCATCGGGTGCGGACCGTACGGGAACACCCCTAAGGCGAAAAGTGAAGGCCACCATTTTGCTTATAATACCGGGGTGCGGACCGTACGAGAACACGCCTGAGGCGTATTTGTATACTCTAGAGAGAAACCTTGTAGTTGCGTGTTTTGTCTCGAGTGAGAAACCGTAACAGTGGGTAATTCTATTCAGTGTTCGTGTGTGTGTACTTTTCTGTATGATGTAGTTACGGAGAAACCTCTACAGTGTGGTCACTGATCAGTGATTAATTGTGCGAGAGAAGCCGTACTCAAGTGACTTAACCTGCTAGGCTGTGTGTTTTGTGCTATTGCCGTGAGTGAACTCCTCAAGTGTTAACATCTCTAGTGTGGTGCTAGTGTACTGTGCTCATCCTACCGATGAATAATCATGGAAGAATGTGCTAAGTGCGAAACACCATATCCCGAAGATCCATCCAATTCCCCCATCATGAAGACCTCTATTCTTAGCAAACCCACCACCAACACAGTAAAACCAAGTACATCAACCCAACCGGCCATACCAGATAACCAATCAACAATCTTCCTCCATCCCAAGCATATCACCCTCAACGATTTCCCCTTTAAAAGGAAACCAGCCAGATCATCAAGAAACTCGTCCAAGAAAACAACCGACAACAACAGCATCCCAGAGAACAGTTCCAAGGATAACAGCAAGGATCCACAACATGATGGTAAGCCAGCGCTGCAAACCTACTCCACAGACAACCTTCCCCTTGAAATTCTAAACTCCTGGTCCGTACAAGAATCCAACCGATCTGTTCTAATACGAAACGCACTCCCAAAATCATTGACAGCCTTCTCCCTGGATGAAGATCTGTCTTTCACCATTCTTAGATTCGGTCCCACAGACAGAGCATTTACCTTCGTATCGAGAGAACAGTTGCGAAAATTTTGTGACAAATACACTCCCACCAATTTTGGCCCTAAAGCAAAATTCTGCCCCTTTCCAAAGGCAACGAAAAACCCACCATGGCTCCCTACCCCAGGTACGTCGGTTGCCGTAACCAATCCCACAACTTCAGTGAACCTATTGGAACATCCTACAACCACTAACATCCTCCCCGAAAGAAATACTACTTCCCATACCATTGCACAAACCACCGAAAATATCCGCAATAGCACATCAGAGGGAGAGTGGCAAACTGTACCCTCAAAACCCAAGAGATCTAAATTAATAGCCGATACCACAAATCTACAACCTAACCACCCTGAAACCCAAAACGCCACTGTCACCAAAATTGCTGTCAAAATTAAAAACCACAGTGTAAATGGGAATAATCCTTTCTACATTAACAGATTAATGCGACAATATGGAGTCACAACACAAGTACCTCGCATTTTCTGGGCACCCACCACACTCACCACCACACTTAATTTCCAAAGCCTACTTGAAGCCGAGTCATTCATACAAAAAATACCAACCACAGCATTCGGACCCAACGCAGAACTCTCCATCTTTTCCCCAGACACCCCGAAACCACGACCTCAGAGAAACAAGGAAATAAGTGTGGTGATGAAAGGTGTAGCCTTGGAAATACCTATTAGTGACCTCGCTGAGGAATTTAACCATCAGAAACTCAAGGTCACGAGGCTGCACCGCATTATTTCTGCAGCCACCAATAAGGAAACCCCCTTAATTCGTATCTTTGTGGAAGACTCTGCAACGGCAGAACAACTGCTAGCTGGAATACACATTATGGGGAGAAACTACCAGGTGGAACCCTCGCGGGAAACCACGTTCCACCGCCCCTGCCTAAATTGCGCCAAGTTTGGCCACACCGCAACGAACTGCACGGCAAACAAAGTGTGCTTCAGCTGTGGTAAAAACCCACAACTGTGCCTTCATAAATCTACAGACAATCTTAAATTCTGTGCCACCTGTATGTCTAACACGCACTATACAGGCCAAGCTAGATGTCCCCAGTTCCCTAAATCTGACGCTGCCAACGAACCCACCACACACATACCAATACAACCTCTCCCGACTCCAGCCAGTATCAAGAAACCTTCCGAAATTTTTCCTGCGCTCCCAACTACAATGAATTACGCAAAAGCCGCAACTAATGGTATTTCCCAAGCAGGCACCACTACGACTGAAGTACCACAAAACGACAACCTAGATAATAACACAACCTCTAGCACCCAGACCGTTCCTAAATCTGAGATTGCAAAATATATCACGGAAGCCCTTGTGATCGCAGAAAACTATATAGAGAAGCGGCTTAATGAAATCCAGGAGCAATTAGCAATATTCACCGTATCCATGTTAACCACAAACTCAAAACCCACTCTCAGAAAAACAACTCTCAAAACTGCCAACCAATCAGCCCGTAGAGTCTTCCACAAACGTATGATCCACCATTTTGTCAATAACCAAATTAAAATCTCGCTGCAGCCGCTGCAGGAACAACTGACATCGCTGGCAAACTCCATCACTAACATTGACTGTTAACAGAATGACAGTACTGGACATCAGACGTGACCTGACCATAGTACATAGTAACATTCGTCACCTCTACAGCAGCAGAGCTGAACTTACACAACTGTGTAATGACATAAACCCGGACATACTCACCCTTAACGAGACTCACCTCAACAAATCAGACAGGTTCACCATGCCCGGTTACACAATATACAGGAAGGACAGAAACCGACGCGGCGGTGGTGTCGCTATACTGTGTAAAGACGATCTCCCCTGTTCCCTCCATAAAAATCCCCCCCAGTTTAACAACTCTGAACATCTTACCATAAAAATACATATCCGGAACTTCCCTATTTTCATCACTGCAATATACCTCCCACCCTCTCACGATTTTCCACTGGACCTCTTCACCTACCTTAACTCCTACCACAAAGCATTAATACTCGGTGACCTAAATACATACCACACAAATTTTGGAGACAACATTAACAACCGTACCGGAATACTGTTAAACCAATTTCTACAAAACTCACCCTACCGTATAATACCAACCGGACCCACACGACTCCCGGATAACCCTAACCATCGGAACCTCACTTCACCGGACAAAATCCTAGTAACCCACACGCTACGCAACAAAGTTATATACACGGACGTACTTGAACCACTAAACTCAGACCACTGCTGCCTAAGACTCCAAATCGCCACCCCCAATTGGATACCTACCCGGGCCAACATTCCCAAAACGACCTTCAAGTACCACAAAGCAGACTGGGAACAATTTAGAACCCTTTTAACAGACCTATTACCGGACGTTCCCCCAACTATCACCGACCTAAAATCACTCATCGAAGCCGACAATCTGCTGCTGCATGTAACGAATGAAGCGCGACTAAAAACGATTCCACACAAAACAAAAACCAACAGACATAGACGTGAACTACCGACAGACATTGTCAAACTGATTAAAACCAAGCGACGTGCTCATAGACTCTATATGAGAATACGGACAGAAGACAACAGACGCCTCTACCGACAACTGCAACAAGAAGTACGGGACGCAATTAACAGATTCGAAACGAGACAGCGACAAAGACTAGCGTCGAACCTGGACCAAAATAAAAAAGACAATCCCGGGAAATTTTGGCAACTTGTTAAGAAACTACGCGGCAACACAACACCCACATATCCACTTAAACAAGACAACAATTACATTTTACACACTACAAGCAAACTACACATTTTCAAAAATCATCTGCAATCTATACATACACCGCAACACGAACCCAGTTTCGACGCAAACAACTATACCCGAATCACAAACCACATTCAAACTAACCCCCAACTATACACACCACTGGCAAGAATAGAACCCCACATAACCAATAATCCACCCACACCACTCAACTCGGACATCACTACAAATGAAGTATCCGCTGCCATTTACAGAACACGAAACACTGCAGCGGGCCCGGACAACATCCCAAATATACTATTTAAACACTACCCTAACAAAGCCGTGGAGTTTCTTGCAACACTTTACACCGCCAGCTTCCGCCTGGGCGCTCTTCCCCCGAGATGGAAGCACGCACACATACTACTTTTCCCTAAACCAGGGAAAGACCTTACAAATGTAAACAACTATAGACCAATCAGTCTCACACTCACAATATGCAAACTACTCGAACGAATACTAAACAGACGACTACAACTCCACATAGACGACGCAGAACTGATACCCAACACACAAGCAGGTTTCAGACCCCACATTAACATTGTCGACCAACTACTCAAAATACTGACCCCCATAGAACTAGCTAGGGAACAAGGACAAACAGCAGCCATAGTGGCCTTAGACCTACAACGAGCATTTGACACAGTCTGGCATGACGGACTACGTTACAAACTGACCGACATGAGACTACCACCACAAATAATTCGATGGATTTCTGACTTCCTAACCAACCGCACAGCACAAGTAAAAATTAACCATGAACTATCGGAACACCTCACCATCAACAGAGGTGTTCCACAGGGAACTGTGCTATCGCCCCTTTTATACAATTTATTTGTAGCTGACATTCCGACACCACGACAGACTAACGTTCGACTAGGACAGTTTGCCGACGACACTGTTTACACAGTAGCAGCACAGAACCTGCGGCTTGCAGCAACCAGAATTAATAAAGACCTAAAACTTTTCACCCAGTGGCTGCAGAAATGGCGTCTACAAATTAATGTGAATAAAACACAGGTTATTCTAATTAAAAAACAGCGTTTCCCCTCCCCCATCATCAGAGACACCTATCCCATCCGCATTAATCATACACCCATCCCCTACCAACGGCATCTAACATACCTGGGCGTCAAAATTACCAATAGAATGAAATTAACTCACCACATTTACCACGTCCGAAACAGAATAGCATTGGCAATCAAATTACTGTATAACATTTCCGGCCATCCCCCAGAAAGACCAAGCCCCAACCCGCGGACCAATTTAATCATTTATACATCTATTATCAGACCAGCTATTCTGTATGCATCGCAACTGTTCTCGTTGGTAGCGGATACACAGCTGAAAGGCCTCGCAGCAACAGAACGTAGACTAATACGCTGGGCACTACACCTGCCCAGAAACACAAACAGCCGCACGGTCTATGCTCTGTCCAAAATCAAACCAATAGTAGAATATATTAGGCAAAAAAACATTAAATATGTAGCACTCGCAATAGACAGACCATTCATCCAGGAACTTTTCCAAAATCCCCCACCTTATCCAAGCCTTACCGTCAACCATCTCCTCGAAACATTCAATAATTTCCTACAACAACAACACCTCTAAACCCCACCGTCGCAGCGCTGGCTAGGAAAAAAAAAAAAAAAAAAAAAAAAAAAAACCTAGAAGAAAACAAGAAGAATTTCCACCACAAACATTAGGCACACCCATCCTTCCCAACTCAGCCCCCCCTCTTTTCGCACGTAAAACACAAACTATATCATGAGCACTCCTAGCACCCACCATTCGACGATCGCCGAACCCACCACCAAAGCACAAACACACGGCCTGAAGAGGGCAGTTAAGTCCCTAATACAGGCGTCGACGGCAAGCCGTCGACATCACAAATCATCATCATCAGGCGAGGCGTCGTTCTTGTAGTTAAACAGCTGCAAGTAGGAGTAGCATCATGTCGGGTCGTGGAAAGGGAGGCAAGGTGAAGGGAAAGTCAAAGTCTCGATCCAGCCGTGCTGGGTTGCAGTTCCCGGTAGGCCGTATCCACCGTCTTTTGCGTAAGGGCAATTACGCAGAGCGAGTTGGTGCCGGTGCGCCAGTCTACCTGGCCGCGGTGATGGAGTACCTGGCGGCCGAAGTTCTCGAGTTGGCTGGCAACGCAGCTCGTGACAACAAGAAGACTAGGATCATTCCTCGTCACTTACAGCTCGCCATTCGCAACGACGAGGAGCTGAACAAACTCCTGTCCGGCGTCACCATCGCCCAGGGTGGTGTGTTGCCCAACATCCAGGCGGTTCTCCTCCCGAAGAAAACCGAGAAGAAGGCTTAAGCCCCTTCTCCGTAAAACGGCCCTTTTAAGGGCCCCACTAACCTCACAAAAGTCAGAAATAGCCAGTATTGTTAATCCTCTCTCACGGCTTCGTAATGTAATTTCATTACGCGTGTCAACTTTCTCTCTCTCTCTATACCGGTGGGCTGATTTAATATCATCATTCTGTAATTTTGTGCTCTGAACGATGTCGTTGTCCCAGGTTCGCACTGAAGTACTTGAAACCGTTGTACATTTACTAGGCTATTGTGTGATAACACATTATACTGATGCATATAGAAAGGTTTCATTATTATTATATAATTTAACACAATACGAATTAAATTAGATGATGATGCCAAAGTACATAGTTGGCTTCGAAATTTATGTAATATATTTCTATCATATTAGAGTAATGGAGATTATCGTGAAAATAATCACAAGTCCCCTTCTTTGGTGCCCATCGTGGTTTTAGACATATACGTTTGAATATACTAGTTTACTTTACTACATACTACGAATGAAACTAATTTTGAATAAGAAATCGATAACTGGTGAACAACTTACGGCGTTATAATAGAGTTCCTAATGCGTTTGTTTGTTGGTGCACATATTGGCCGCACGCGCAGGAACCCCAATACTGAGATGATGACATGACCTTCTCGTAGGAATCGAAGGCTTTGACAATTTGCGTTCGAATTTCCCCTCTCTCTGTCGTTTCGTTCGAACCGAAATGACGCAAGCTATACGTGGAAGTTGTCTGACAGGACGAAGTCCTGTGTTCTGACATGCGATGTGTACCTCTTCTCCCCAGTGTTTACCACACTGGATTCCTATGACCTAAAAGTTGGCATTGCAAAAACGTGGTGATGTGATGTTCAGTATGTGTCAATCCCCTCGGTTCCTTGTTACGGTCTGGTGAGCATTGCCTACCTGCGTTGTCATATTACCCACCAATTCTTCGGACAGTGATTATTGACTTACAGAAGTTTACAGTAACAGGTAACATAATCCGAGGAGCAAGGCTTCACAGAGGAATCCGGTCTTTCCACTTGATATACCAAGCGTTGGGGTCAGACCCATTTGAAAAACGGAGAGGCATTTCTTACAACGTCTTTTGCTGATACTGAAGTGCCCCTACGAAATAAGTTCTGTTTTCCGCACTGGCCTGTTGAGCTAGTGGTCACACAGTAAAGGTGAATTAAATTAATCTCGACAACTACTGCCCTTTTTAGACGGATTTTATGGCCCTGAAAAGGGCCGTTTTGCCGACGGATTCGGCAGCAGACGTGTGTAGGCAGTCTAACCGCCGAACCCGTAGAGAGTCCTCCCCTGCCTCTTCAAGGCGTATACCACGTCCATGGCCGTGACTGTCTTCCGCTTCGCGTGCTCGGTGTATGTTACAGCGTCACGGATTACGTTCTCCAGAAAGACCTTGAGAACACCTCTCGTCTCCTCGTAGATGAGGCCGGAGATACGCTTTACGCCTCCACGTCGGGCGAGACGACGAATGGCCGGCTTCGTGATGCCCTGAATATTATCTCGGAGAACCTTCCTGTGGCGCTTCGCTCCACCTTTGCCAAGACCCTTGCCTCCCTTGCCGCGTCCAGTCATGTTGCTCGTGTGACGAAGGTTAAAAGTGATCTCGACGGCTCAAAGCTCAAAGTTGTTTGCCCAAAGGGCAACCTGTTTTAGGGTCTTACATATGCCCTCTTCAGGTTACGATGTTTTGTCTGTAGCGACAGTTGAGGCGTGGTCCCGGCTAGGCTTCGCTCGTTGGACTCTCTACGGGTCAGCGTCTTCTCCGCTCACACCAGGCTGCTGCGTAGGCCTTGGATGCTGTTATCTTGCAGATTTATGTGGCTGGATGAAGCTGTTGTCTGTGTTGGTTGTGGTTTACTTTTGTCGCGCGGCCCTATGAAGGGCCGCTGTTGGTTGCTTGTCTGTGGTTGGTCGTGTCACGTTTCAGTGGTGCTAGTGATAGTTGTAGTTTGTTACCCACAAAGTGGTGAGCAACTTGTCTGCGTAAGAGCCGTCTTGCTGTCTGGTTAGCTGTTGCTAAAGTCGTTCGTCTTGTCTTGGGTTGGGCGTCTGTCGTGAGGAGTGAAATTGTGAACATCACAATTTCATCTCGCAGTCTGTTGATCTGTTGGTCGATGTAGCTTTCTATTTTCTGCATTGCAGAATTTAGAGCTGCTGCTACGATTTGTTCGGTGTTAGTCTGTGTCGGTTCCGTTGTTGGTTCTGTCGTGTCGGTCGTTGTCGGGTTTACCGCACTGGCGTACGATATTCCAGGTCTTGGTTCGGGAAGTTGGATTGGACTGGATTGTGAGGGTTTAGGAATTGGTGGAGGGATCTGTTGGGGTGTTTGAACCGGGATGTGGGTTGGAGTTTGTTGGGTTGGGTTATGTCGGGGGTAGTTTGGACAGCGTGCTTGGCCCGTATAGTGGGTATCGCTCTTGCAGCTGGCGCAGAACTTGACTTGGTTGTCTGGTGGGTGTTTGCAGTGGACGGGATTTTTTCCGCAAGTGAAACACGTCTTGTCGTTTCGGCAGTCGGTTTTGTCATGTCCATACTGGGCGCAGTTCTGACACGGTCTGTGGAATACTGTCTCGTGGGCTGGCTCGACTTTGTAATTACGTCCGGCTATGTTGATTCCACATAGAAGTTGGTCGGCTGTGGTCACGTCTTGTACTATAAGTCGAACCATCTGCGTCGGCTGGTTAGTCTGGGCGGAGGTTATTCTAGAGATGCGCTTGATTCCAGGGAACTTTTCCCGTAGAATCTGCAACAATTCGTCCTCCGGGATCTGGGTGCCGACATTCTTCATGACGACACTGATCTCTCGGTTTCGTGGAAGTCTTTGTCCTTGGTGAGATGGTGTATGGACGATGAAAAGTTGTGCGGACGGTCCAAAAGTTCTGGCCGGTATGGCTTTAACAAATCGTTCCGCCTCGTCAATCGTCGGGAAGGTAAGTGTCGTCGTTCCTGTAGAGTAGGCCCAGTATTGTCTCGGAGTTTCCATGTTTAAGTTGTTCTGTCTTATAAGCTTCTGGATGAACAGTGGGTTATTGTTGTCAGTCGTGTGTCTAGTGATTTTCACAGTCGTTCTGCTCTTGAGTCGTTCACTTGCGGCTGTGGTGTCTCGGTCTGGTGGTGGTGTGGGTGCAAGAGAATTCTGGGGAGCAGGTTGTGGACTGGGCGTGACCTTCTCGGCTGCCGTGGTCGAAACGGCGCTCGCGGTTGGTCGAGTCTTCTTCTTGCGCCGTGACTTGGCGTTCTGCCAGTCTTGGTCTACCTCTCCTTCGGATTCATTTGAACCTTCAGAAGAGGCAGATTCACTCGTGGTGTAAAAGTACGAGTCCTGAATGTGTTGCAGTGGAGGGGTTTCGGGTCTGGTGGGTTCAGAGGAAGGACCTTCTGAGGGCCGGTCGGGTTTCACGGATCGGGATGGTGCAGGAGGATCAGTCGGTAGCGTCCAAGGTCCTTGTAGAGTTGCGGTCGGTGGCGCAATGTAGCGGGCTTTCTTCCCGAATTGCTTTGGGTCGGGTCTCGTAGCTTTCTGTAGTTTGAGTCGTGTCGAGAATGTGAACACTCTCGTTCTTGGTCCAAGTGTCAATGTGTCGGCTCGATGAGGAGGTTGGAGCGTCGCTAGTAAGTCTGGGTCAGCGTCTTCGACCATTACTGATCGGTTCGCTCTTTCAGACGGCCAGTTTTTTAGTTCGGTCCACGGGTCTAGTGTTGTCAATTTAGTCTGTAGCGTAGTGGTCTCATGGGAGTCAGTTGTAGGTTGGTCGAGTGTAGTCCCAGTCGTGGTAGTGTGAGTCTTCTTTTTCTTCTTTCCCTTCTTCGTAGTTGTCGGAACGATGAAAAGTTGCCCGCCGTGATCGTCCGTGACGACTGCTGCGTCAGGTGGTTGTCGCGGCGGTCCGCGCCCGCCGCTGCTGGTGCTCATCTCAAGGCCAAACTGCGATGCTGTGACGCGAAGTTCTCGGAGATGCAGTGGAGCCTCTGTTGTACGTCTCTGTACCTCGTCCGTCGGCAGAAATGAATGATATGCTGCGATGATCTCGACGGCGGGTCATTTTTTGGTTTATATACTAAAACCCCGCGGACCAATCACATTACGGAAGGGGCGTGGCTTCTCAACGGGCGAAGACATAAATACCCCTCTTGGGGGCAGCGGGGGCGACTGTATTGCGTCAACTTGGGTTGCGAGGACTAAGGAGTAAGCGATGGCACGTACGAAGCAAACTGCGCGTAAGTCCACGGGAGGCAAGGCTCCACGAAAGCAGCTGGCAACGAAGGCCGCTAGGAAGAGCGCACCGGCTACTGGAGGCGTGAAGAAACCCCATCGATACCGCCCTGGTACAGTTGCTCTTCGCGAGATCCGTCGTTACCAGAAGAGCACCGAGCTCCTCATCCGCAAGCTGCCTTTCCAGCGCTTGGTGCGTGAAATCGCTCAGGATTTCAAAACCGACCTCCGTTTCCAGAGCTCAGCCGTAATGGCCTTGCAGGAGGCAAGCGAGGCATACCTCGTCGGTCTCTTCGAGGATACCAACCTTTGCGCCATCCACGCCAAGCGCGTGACCATTATGCCCAAGGATATTCAGCTGGCTAGGCGCATCCGCGGCGAGAGGGCTTGAATTAACAAAGGTACTCCTGCCCGCAAAAAGGCCCTTTTCAGGGCCACTAGTTATTTCTCGGAAGAGCCGGTTGTACCGTACTCCAGGTCTCGTTCCTACTACCCTCAGTTCAAGGTCACCTCAATAATATAAATGGTTTCTCCCTTTCCATTCCTCACCGTATCAGCATTTTCCCACAGCCTGTTTGACAAATATCGCAATGTATCCTATAGGTTAATAAACAATTTTTTAATAGAACGATGGATAACAAAGTTTCTTAGGAAAATTAAAAAAAAATTTCACAGTTCTATAATATTGCACATTATATATATTTACCAAATTAAGGGTTAACGCCGCCGGGACGAGTGATCCTCCGTCCGACCGATCACAAGCGCCAAGGCTCAAAGTGGTCCAGAAAGCAAATCTAGCTGGACTAAAAATGTGACATATTTCCATGAAACTTCGCACTATAGTCACTACTGTATAAGAGGAGAAACTACCCCTTTATAGACGATGCGTTTTGACAAAAATTAGTGACTTGTCTCATATATAATATATTGTTTTAATGAAACTTTACACAGTACTTACATGTAGCTCGTTTATACTATATTGGATACAAAATGTGATTATGATTGTATAAGAGTAGCTACTTGTCTCCTATCTAACATTTTTTACTTTCACGAAACTATAACTGTGACTCATTATTTTCGATAGTACAGACGTGGTCTGCTTAGGAAAGGACAAGCGGAAGACTGTGACCTTTGTGACCTCGGGTGGGTATTACGATAACATTTATAACCGTCACCCTGATAAGCATCCGAGCAGCTTATTTCAAAAAGGAGTTTGAATACAAACAATTCCTTCAATCTACTACGATTATTACAATAACTGATTTCATTAATCTCCTCTCTTCTTTAGCAAAATATAAATTACCTTCAATTGGTCGATTCAGCAAACTTGTTCATAAAACTTATCGCTATTGCGTCACGTTTCGCAATTTTTCTAAAGTAAAAACAAAAACACGAACAAACGCCTACTCCTTTAACCTCATCGCTCTCTTATCTCTAGAATCCCGGGGGGTTGAGAACCTGAATTCTCTGTGGTGTGAAACAAAGCAACCCGCAGGAGCAATGACACGTTCAATTGTCCTAATAATAGAAAAAAAATTACACGTCATTTAGTGTATTCAGAACATTTTTACAGGACCGTGTAGGATATTCACTCTCCTGTCGAATAGTTTCGGCGGCTGGTAGGCGATACGCATTAATTAAAATAATACTTGCGTACCTTGTTCAGGACAGTGACTGTGCTACTTTCTTTCTTTCTTTCTTTCTTTCTTTCTTTCTTTCTTTCTTTCTTTCCTTTATTTGTAGCTTATTGATGACACCAGATGCCATAACGGAAATGCCGTGATGGTATGTTTGTTTAATATTCAAAATCAAGTGACAGACGCTATTTGACTTTGCGGTGGAGGGGATAGGGACCTGATCTCGGATGTTCCGAGAGATGCCGGCGCACAGTTGTCCAGAACGCAAAACTATGTAAGAAAATCAACTTCATCATAACCGAAGTTTAAGTAATATCTAGGCTTAAACAAAAGCTAGGCATTGTGCACAACAGCATACAAAACATCAATATCAGTAAGAGGTGGGACAAAACATGAGTTTTTTTTTTAAAGTCACGCTCTTCAGTTGATTTTTGTTCGTGGGGTCAGTGGCTGTTTTATACTGTTAAACCTTCCCTTATGGAGGTCATAGGACAAGATGTGTACTTTCATTTAATACGCGAAAAGCAATCTATAATACGTTAGCATTCATTTAATTGGCACGTTTACTGAGATTTGTGCAACTAGTTTTTTTTTTTTTTTTTTTTTTTTACGACATATTTAACAGGCTGTGCATTACAAGTAAACCTGAGTTAACTTTCAATTCTTCTACCCACACATTAATCAAATATTAAACTCTATACGGCTTAAAATTTAGCTGCTACATCCTGCAAACTTAGATGTTATATTCATCTCTTGGTGGCGCTTTACGAATTCGACAGCAGCCACTTTTCAGAGTCTGGATGAAGGAGCTTAATTTCTCCAAGAAAAATTCAACACTTCTTGAACATATAATGAACAACTAAATTATGGAGTATATCCATGAATCTAGCATTTTGTTACCAACTGCGAAAAATATGGCAGGCTAGTCATCTTTTAGGAGCATAATTTCTATTAAAACATTAAAAATTATCAGAAAAACTAATTTTTCCCTAATTCCCTAATTACACGAGCATAATTCGTTTTTGCATAGATGCGTATAAAATTTCATGGAAATATGTTACATAGGGGAGAAATTATTAACTCTGTATAAATGTAGCCTCTAAACACAAGAAGTAGATTCCCATATAAAAACCATTATCTGAATTTATGCTACCTGTAACTATACTGTGTGAAATATAATGTAAATATTTCAGTTAAGATAGAAATTATTAATTTAGTCTATAAAGCACTTCCGATACAACTCTTCACACAATAATAATAATAATAATAATAATAATAATAATAATAATAATAATAATAATAATAATAAATAATTCTGAGCTTCAGTGCAAGAACTCTTTAACCCTCACACAGCTTGTTCTGAGAAAAATCAGTATTAAAGAAATTTATACACATTAAACAAATTGTAATGCTATATGTTGTCATGTCTCTTCTATCCCTCACGTGGAAACTTAGGCTTACACAGCAGCAAGAATAAGATAACAACGTTATTATCATCTGTCCTTTTATGGCTATACAGTTTTTGCAGTGAACTACAGAATTATTAACTATTATTATTACAGACCTGTTATTTTTTTCACTTTTTTCACACACACACACACACACACACACACACACACACACATCTATTATACTAAACATAAACCCACAAGAGAAAACAATACTTGTATTAACTGTAAACATTTTTCTTCCTTTCTTTATTTTTAGCAGAATCCTCCATTTCACCCTTTATCTCACTAGATGCGCTTCCCGCAGACATTCTTCATTATATGTTTCACACACCACTTCGTAACACTTGCAGCGGTTGACTTTTGTTTTCTTGTCTTTTTCTCTAGGGTATATTGTACATAGTGCTCGGTATCGGTGCTCGTTCACGTGATATTTTACCTTTGTTTTTCTTGCTAACTCCTGCCAATTTTTCTGATATTTCCCGTAGTTGATTGGTCAAGTACTGCGGATTGATTCCCGGTTATAACAAACACACCTACACTACATTCCAATGATTTCTGACTCGTTACTGCACATTTTAGAAACACTGTACGAAAGCACACACAGTCTCTCGTAAATCAACAGGTTACAACAGAGACTTACACTTGCAAACGCGTGGGGATTTCAGAAAATTTCTTACTATTTCAGTACCTTTAACTGTACAACAGATTTTGTTTTCTCGAAAAAGAAAGGTCAACGTTACTATTGACAAAAGACAGAAACGTACGATTACAATACCTTTATTTTAAACAATCTTAGAGGTGGTCTGGGAATTCCTAAACTCACCACGCGACTACTTAACCCTAGACAGGTAATCATCACTGTACTCATGTTAAAGGTAAGCATTCGTAATTTTTACTACTCACATTTTAATTAACTGAAATCAACTCAATATCACACATTTAACAACTTTTACACATTTCGTAGCCATTAGTGTTCATTTAATTTTAAGTTTGTCATAAAGTCTTTACGTTCATGTTATTGTCCTATTTACAATTAGTGCAAACAACAGCGCGATGTTCTCTGCAGAACCCCTTTTTGCAAAGTCCACAAAATGTTGTCATCATTCTCCTCTTCTTTGCAGGACATTTATAGCAAACAGTACGTTCACCATCTGGCTGCATTACCTGGCATTGTTGTTGCACAGCAATGTTCAGATGTTCTTCAATTGTTGCCCGCAGAGATCGGTGTAAAGTAGGACGTGCAAAGCGGTGCTGCATCCACGGTTTTGTCAGCTCTTCACACAATTGGAAAATGAATTGTTTTCTTGATATTGTTTTCTGAGTTCTTCTAACTATAAATTATCCATGAATTTATACTTGCAATATTTAGCATGTTGTAAAATATTGCTAGTGGCCAGCGCCTCGTCTTTCTATTGCAGGAAAGATTGTGGCACATTTGACATAGTGTATCTACACCACCTTTAGTCCCATTGTAAATAATAATAATAATAATAATAATAATAATAATAATAATAATAATAATAATAATAATAATAATAATAATAATAAAGGCTTTACATATAACGTGTTGCTTACTGTTGTCATTGCAGTCCACGTCGGTGGGGGTGGGGGGGTTTCTTTCTCCTCCTCCTTCCTCTAGAAAGAGCAGTTACCAGGGTCTAAGGAAGTGAATGCCCTTTTCTTTCTGGGCTCATCCCTACATTTGTCTTAGCTCCTTAGGGAAAACCACGGAAAACCCTCAGGCTTGCGAATAGACTGAATGAATGAGAGGAGAAACTTTAAAGGTACGTGAAAACACGTCCATGCAAGGGAGTTGGGACTGTGAAAAATTGAATATGTGAAATCCAAGACTGTATTTGCCAGGCGAGCAAAGAAGAAGAAGAAGAAGAAAGGCTTACGTATGACGTGTGGCTTACTGTTGTCATTGCAGTCCGCGTCGGCCAGCGGTGGGAGGGGGGGGGTCAATATACCTGCACATATCAGTTCAAATTATAAAAACCTCTTAATGCTACTGCGGTACTATTCCATTGCCGAACACAATATGAAGAAATTAGCAGATCCCTGAACTGAACTCTTATTACTCTGAAATTACCGCGCAGTACAATTATAGCTATGACGCATTGCAAGCGTTAGTCACCATATCGATTTGCTAAGCAAATTTTATCCCTTTAGAGCATGTCCCCCCCCCCCTCCTCCTCCATATCAGCCAACAACATACTGGATGAAGAAGACTCCTGCAAAAGGGACGAATTAAGATTTAATTTTATTTTAATGATAGACTAACATTGCAAAGTTCCAAAATAATTTTTTGCATTCCTTCATTACACTAGTCGTACAAAATTGCGGTCGTATCTCGTACTATCTATACTAATAATAAATCTGTAGCCGAAATTTTTCTGGTAAGTTTCGATTTTCCAAAAGTAATTGGTCCTAACATATATAATTAACCACCCTGAAACCGAAAATCGCATTTTTGAAAATTTTGTTTGTATGTCTGTCTGTATGTTTGTTACCTTTTCACGCGATAATGGCTGAACCGATTTATATGAAAACTGGAATATAAATTAAGTTTGTTGTAACTTAGATTTTAGGCTATATGGCATTCGAAATACTTTATTTAAAAGGGGGGTTATAAGGGGGCCTTAATTAAATAAATCGAAATATCTCGCTTATTATTGATATTTGAGAAAAAATGTTACATAACAGATGTTCCTTTAAAAATGATTTCCGTTAAGTTTTATTTTTTTACAACATTTTGATAGGACTGATATTTAATGAGATAAATGAGTTTTAAAATTAAAATAACGCTATCTAAGACGGTGCAATGAATTAAGAACAAATGACTTCGTCTATAAGGGGCCTTGGACAACAACAATCGAAACAGGGGCCTTGGACATCAACAAACAATCGAAAGCTATTAAACATAGCCTACAGGGAATGTTTCTGTGTTTGTATGAAGTAATATCACAAGCTCGTAAATTAACTGATTTGTATAATTAGTTATTATTTCACCATTGGAAACTGTAGTTTCTCTAGATGGACATAATGCTATAATGTTATTACAGTAACGTCTGAGTAAATCGAGGACAGGTAAGATTAAAATAGCTTCTTATGCACAGAAAATTTGATAGGCTATTTTGTACATTCGTTTTCTGTATTTCTTAAAATAATATTTATGTACACGCATTTTAATCTCAGAGAATTAACGAACAACGAGAGTGTATTGATTTAGTATGCAGTAATAGTACTTTAGCTTGGCAATCCATTATTTTAATAATTCATATTTTAACTATGCTCAATTGAATCGTGTTAAAATACATAAAATATATATGCAATAAATGCAGTGCTAAAAAAAAATTGGGTAATATGCGAAGCAGATTATCTTGCGCTGTTGTAAAAGTTGTTCCATGGATCAGTCGTCCTATTTTAATTATGTAATTACTTTATATTTATTTCTAACAGGTGGAGCGGAGCGAACGGGTACGGCTAGCTAACAATAAGTGAGAACTTACAATACAACAACGACAACAACAACAACAGCTGATAATCTGAAAGGGAACATAGTAATTTGGGGTGAATTAAAATGCAGCTTCCATTCGTTTAAAATTTCTTTAAATTTTAACTAAATATTAATGTAGATATTACCTCTAAAGGTAAATGGGGGCATGTTTCACAACGCTAACAAATTACAAATTAACAATATACAATTAACAACGGAAATATTACATATGCTTGTTAACTGTGTTTCACAATGCAATCTTATTCACTTGTATGTTTTAACGAACTTTACAAAATCGGCGAAACAAACTTACAAATACGCATAATTGGTTGAACAAAATCGCCAACGACAGTTTACAAAAATCACTAAGGATCAGAGGTAAAGTAGCTGTAATTTTAGAACTATCGATGGACATGTTTATATTTTTTTATATATATTTTATTTAGATTTTGCTACATCGGCGACAACGGAGTTTCGCGGCATGCAATTGGTCGAGCATACCAATGCATTAATTAGCCTACGACTTAACTGACGAAAGTTAGCGCGAAATTCATTCAAATAATTGATAAATAATGGATTTGACCCACGTAGTTATATGCAGTTGATAGAGCAGCTAACATGTCCATCCATTAAAATCAACTTCGCTCTCTGCTGGTCCATCAGTATATTTTATTGTTTCATCCATAACCTCGCCAACATTAGGGAACCCAGCAGGAGGAGCATAAAAATCCTTTGCCCGAGTAAGCACATTCGGTGATCAATAACCCGCCTCGAGTTTTTTCAATCTTGTAACAACATCAACTACCATGTGTGAACTTTTGCACACTGTAATCTTATAAATTCCGTTCTTATCTGCTAACGCAGGGAACTGAGAGCTACTATGCAACCAATGCAGTTCTCGCTTTGTGGTTAGGGCACCACTTTTCCCTTTCAGATGTTGCATGTGATGTCCCATATCTTGTAGGAGAGATTACAGCGAAATGGGATTCGGAACGACTTCAGAATACTGCGTAAGTAATGCCGACATTGCATTATTAAGTGATTGGTTTTCGGTGCAAAGTTTTTCTTCTTTAAGTGCGAGTATTTATTAAATACGTTCCTCGTATATAAGAACTAACGCGGTATTCTGAAGTATAGCGCGGGATTCATTCGAAACCTTTCATTAATATTCGTACAATGATACGAACGTGGCCGGAAAATTCTACGTTAGGCCTAAATGCAAAATCTTCGTCTGAGTCGCTAGAACTACTCAATAACATCACAACTGCTTCAGTGTAATTCTTAATGGTACCCTGTTACTATAAAATTGATTTTATACATATGTGTTTATTTTTTTCATTCACAATTAGAAGCTATTTCAACAGGGCTACTGTAGAAAATGTGCTAACTTCACTAGTAAAGTTTAGTTTACACGTTTGTAAAATTACTCCTTCGTTGTGAAACAAACATATCACTTGTAAAGAGCGCAAAATTTCATTCGTAAAGATTTGATTTCCTTTGTACAGTCCACCTTTACAAACAAAGATTGTGAAACAGAAGTTTACAAACAGAGTTCACAATTTCCAAAGATTGTAAACTTTGTGAAACACCCCACTGGTGAATCAGCACGCCGAGCTCGATCGAAATACAACCAGTTACTATTATTTCCCTATCGTTTTTTGACATTTGATTCCGCGTCCTACCTCTTTCATTCGTTACTAACCAACAACGCCAATAGCAGAAGGTAACGCAAAAACAGTCACCGGTTCCCCGATGCATGGCTTTCTCTCTCAATGTCAACTGAGAGTTAAAAATATTCATTATAATATGCACTTTCCACTCACTCCTCAGAATGTCTTCTTTATTTTTATTTATTTATTTTTTAAGATATGTGAGCTACGTACTGTATGTCTGATGTTTTGCCATCGTACATTCAAATATTTATATTCACTGTACAGTACAGCGAACTGTTTATACTTACTGTACATGCTATAACTACTTCTCCCAACTCCGCTATTGCTATATTTCCTAAACTAAACGCTGATATTGAAATAACGCCTGGTCTGATAATGCAGTCTGTTTAAATTTCTACCGACCAAGTTCTGCCCTTCATCATGGGAAAACAACGAGCTTCTTTAAAGGATACAACTACTAGGACAGAGATATTTTCATTATGGAATTTGTACTACCCACTGAAATGTAGTAACTAATGGGATTTTAATTAGCCATATATGTACAGTATATTACATTCTTTACCTAAAATGTCTCTAACTTCTAGGGAGAGCGCGAGGTACGTTCACAATCCCCTGAATACATATTCCCTTCTTCGAGAAAACGCAGAGAAGTGAACCGTCTCATATGAATATGCTACCAGTCATAAGTTTCAATACGGAGCTGCAAGTACTTAAGAATTATCAATTACTCTACAATTATGCAGCGGCGTCATCATCCAAGCTATAGCTGGAATAGGGAAGGGAACATAATATCCCATAAGTCTTATTAGAACACGCTGGAAATAGTGACGTAAAAAAAAAAATCGCCAACGGCACGTGGTGTTCCCAAGCGGTCACCCATCCAAGTACTGACCACGCCCAATGTTGCTTGACTTCGGTGATCGGACGAGAACCGGTATTTTCAACATGGTATGGCCGTTGCCGATGAAACTGCGTAATCTGTAGGCACTTGAGGACGATGGGATTGGGGTGCACTCGATAAAACCTGCACTCGCTCACACACACACGTAAACTGCCTGCTTAGACTCTGTACCTAAATTACCAAGCTCGTTGGATGTCATTGGGATAGATGATAAATCTATCTATCAACGGCAGTTTGGTTACGTTTCAACGTCACACACTGCTGGATTGACACGGGATTAATAAAACAGCTAGTCGGCATTCTAAGTTAAGCCACAGGTGGATTGTTGTTCAACAGCGGAGCCTCCTTTCAACCACATGGTTGTGGAACTGTAGTCGGATTTTCGACATCATTTTCATGCCATACTACGGAACTTCACACAAACTTCAATTCACTTCTTGCACCGGCGGCTACTACGAATGGACTGAAGCTCGCTACTGACTAGGGGGGGGGGGACATTTGTCTCTTGATGGATTACGTGACAGATATATAAAGTATCAGTCGTATGTTATGAACCCGAGTTTCAATAAAGATAGATTACCCGTATGTCCACAGATTCTCAGTAGTGGCCTGCGGAAGGATTATGCCCGCGGTCGACAAGTTACCTTCTAAGTTGTTTTCCCTCAACAATTAATGCTGCCAAGTGAGTAGGAATGACACCGCGCTCTCATATAAGTCGTACGAAACTATTAAGGAAACGAATTTGCCTCGTGGATCCAAGTCTCCCATGGACTGCCTATAATGTATTATCTATCCTAGAAGTGTTATCGGGGTGATTATTTAAATTTTCACTCGGTGGGAACCGCTGTTGTTCTTCATTCATCTACTCTGTTATGAATAACTTGTGGCCCTTAAAAGGGCCGGTTGCTGATTCCCTAGCAAGCACTCCCGCTTACTTGGAACTAGTGTATTTTGTGACGGCCTTGGTCCCTTCACTGACGGCGTGCTTGGCCAGCTCACCGGGTAGCAGGAGACGGACGGCTGTCTGGATCTCCCGACTGGTGATGGTCGACCGCTTGTTGTAATGCGCGAGCCGCGAAGCTTCCGCGGCGATGCGCTCGAAGATGTCGTTAACGAAGCTGTTCATGATGCTCATAGCCTTTGAACTGATTCCCGTGTCTGGGTGAACTTGTTTCAGAACCTTGTAGATGTAAATGGCGTAGCTCTCCTTCCTCTTGCGCTTCTTCTTCTTATCGCCCTTCGAAATATTCTTCTGGGCCTTGCCGGCCTTCTTGGCAGCCTTTCCGGAAGCTTTGGGGGGCATGGTGCTCGTCTGATGATGAGCCGCGAACGAACGAATGAATGGGGACGAAGAAAGAATGAATGATGTTTAAAATGGCAGGCAGGGTAAGCATCCCATGCCTCCATTGGTTCCTCGACAAGCAATTCGCTAACTTTAGATCGAGGTACCCAGCTATAAGCCGTTTGCCCTCTCATCTAACAGTAGTGTATTTCCCCTGTGAATGATTTTATGAACATGTACACGTTATCAGTTGAGTTGTGAATGAAATGAATGAAGTGAAGTGAGCACCATGCCTCGCAGATGTTAATGAGAGGTGGAGAGTCCAGTGCTCTGGTCAGTTCTGTCCTAGTCATGTTTTTGTAGTGGCGCTAGGGAAACTCGTAACCTGTTACCAACAAAGTGGTGGGCTACTCGTTTCCGTAGAAGCCGTCTGGCTGCCTGGTTGGCTGTGGCAAGTGTCGTGTGTCGTTTCGTAGGGTTTGTGTCAGTAGTGAGTAAAGAAATAGTGAAACAGCGCAAACGTTTGTGACTTTACGATTGGTCCGCTGTCGATTATTGACGTTGGCGTAAAAGTGAAGGTTACCGTGGGCGAGGCGTCGTTCTTGTAGTTAAACAGCTGCAAGTAGGAGTAGCATCATGTCGGGTCGTGGAAAGGGAGGCAAGGTGAAGGGAAAGTCAAAGTCTCGATCCAGCCGTGCTGGGTTGCAGTTCCCGGTAGGCCGTATCCACCGTCTTTTGCGTAAGGGCAATTACGCAGAGCGAGTTGGTGCCGGTGCGCCAGTCTACCTGGCCGCGGTGATGGAGTACCTGGCGGCCGAAGTTCTCGAGTTGGCTGGCAACGCAGCTCGTGACAACAAGAAGACTAGGATCATTCCTCGTCACTTACAGCTCGCCATTCGCAACGACGAGGAGCTGAACAAACTCCTGTCCGGCGTCACCATCGCCCAGGGTGGTGTGTTGCCCAACATCCAGGCGGTTCTCCTCCCGAAGAAAACCGAGAAGAAGGCTTAAGCCCCTTCTCCGTAAAACGGCCCTTTTAAGGGCCCCACTAACCTCACAAAAGTCAGAAATAGCCAGTATTGTTAATCCTCTCTCACGGCTTCGTAATGTAATTTCATTACGCGTGTCAACTTTCTCTCTCTCTCTATACCGGTGGGCTGATTTAATATCATCATTCTGTAATTTTGTGCTCTGAACGATGTCGTTGTCCCAGGTTCGCACTGAAGTACTTGAAACCGTTGTACATTTACTAGGCTATTGTGTGATAACACATTATACTGATGCATATAGAAAGGTTTCATTATTATTATATAATTTAACACAATACGAATTAAATTAGATGATGATGCCAAAGTACATAGTTGGCTTCGAAATTTATGTAATATATTTCTATCATATTAGAGTAATGGAGATTATCGTGAAAATAATCACAAGTCCCCTTCTTTGGTGCCCATCGTGGTTTTAGACATATACGTTTGAATATACTAGTTTACTTTACTACATACTACGAATGAAACTAATTTTGAATAAGAAATCGATAACTGGTGAACAACTTACGGCGTTATAATAGAGTTCCTAATGCGTTTGTTTGTTGGTGCACATATTGGCCGCACGCGCAGGAACCCCAATACTGAGATGATGACATGACCTTCTCGTAGGAATCGAAGGCTTTGACAATTTGCGTTCGAATTTCCCCTCTCTCTGTCGTTTCGTTCGAACCGAAATGACGCAAGCTATACGTGGAAGTTGTCTGACAGGACGAAGTCCTGTGTTCTGACATGCGATGTGTACCTCTTCTCCCCAGTGTTTACCACACTGGATTCCTATGACCTAAAAGTTGGCATTGCAAAAACGTGGTGATGTGATGTTCAGTATGTGTCAATCCCCTCGGTTCCTTGTTACGGTCTGGTGAGCATTGCCTACCTGCGTTGTCATATTACCCACCAATTCTTCGGACAGTGATTATTGACTTACAGAAGTTTACAGTAACAGGTAACATAATCCGAGGAGCAAGGCTTCACAGAGGAATCCGGTCTTTCCACTTGATATACCAAGCGTTGGGGTCAGACCCATTTGAAAAACGGAGAGGCATTTCTTACAACGTCTTTTGCTGATACTGAAGTGCCCCTACGAAATAAGTTCTGTTTTCCGCACTGGCCTGTTGAGCTAGTGGTCACACAGTAAAGGTGAATTAAATTAATCTCGACAACTACTGCCCTTTTTAGACGGATTTTATGGCCCTGAAAAGGGCCGTTTTGCCGACGGATTCGGCAGCAGACGTGTGTAGGCAGTCTAACCGCCGAACCCGTAGAGAGTCCTCCCCTGCCTCTTCAAGGCGTATACCACGTCCATGGCCGTGACTGTCTTCCGCTTCGCGTGCTCGGTGTATGTTACAGCGTCACGGATTACGTTCTCCAGAAAGACCTTGAGAACACCTCTCGTCTCCTCGTAGATGAGGCCGGAGATACGCTTTACGCCTCCACGTCGGGCGAGACGACGAATGGCCGGCTTCGTGATGCCCTGAATATTATCTCGGAGAACCTTCCTGTGGCGCTTCGCTCCACCTTTGCCAAGACCCTTGCCTCCCTTGCCGCGTCCAGTCATGTTGCTCGTGTGACGAAGGTTAAAAGTGATCTCGACGGCGGGTCATTTTTTGGTTTATATACTAAAACCCGCGGACCAATCACATTACGGAAGGGGCGTGGCTTCTCAACGGGCGAAGACATAAATACCCCTCTTGGGGGCAGCGGGGGCGACTGTATTGCGTCAACTTGGGTTGCGAGGACTAAGGAGTAAGCGATGGCACGTACGAAGCAAACTGCGCGTAAGTCCACGGGAGGCAAGGCTCCACGAAAGCAGCTGGCAACGAAGGCCGCTAGGAAGAGCGCACCGGCTACTGGAGGCGTGAAGAAACCCCATCGATACCGCCCTGGTACAGTTGCTCTTCGCGAGATCCGTCGTTACCAGAAGAGCACCGAGCTCCTCATCCGCAAGCTGCCTTTCCAGCGCTTGGTGCGTGAAATCGCTCAGGATTTCAAAACCGACCTCCGTTTCCAGAGCTCAGCCGTAATGGCCTTGCAGGAGGCAAGCGAGGCATACCTCGTCGGTCTCTTCGAGGATACCAACCTTTGCGCCATCCACGCCAAGCGCGTGACCATTATGCCCAAGGATATTCAGCTGGCTAGGCGCATCCGCGGCGAGAGGGCTTGAATTAACAAAGGTACTCCTGCCCGCAAAAAGGCCCTTTTCAGGGCCACTAGTTATTTCTCGGAAGAGCCGGTTGTACCGTACTCCAGGTCTCGTTCCTACTACCCTCAGTTCAAGGTCACCTCAATAATATAAATGGTTTCTCCCTTTCCATTCCTCACCGTATCAGCATTTTCCCACAGCCTGTTTGACAAATATCGCAATGTATCCTATAGGTTAATAAACAATTTTTTAATAGAACGATGGATAACAAAGTTTCTTAGGAAAATTAAAAAAAAATTTCACAGTTCTATAATATTGCACATTATATATATTTACCAAATTAAGGGTTAACGCCGCCGGGACGAGTGATCCTCCGTCCGACCGATCACAAGCGCCAAGGCTCAAAGTGGTCCAGAAAGCAAATCTAGCTGGACTAAAAATGTGACATATTTCCATGAAACTTCGCACTATAGTCACTACTGTATAAGAGGAGAAACTACCCCTTTATAGACGATGCGTTTTGACAAAAATTAGTGACTTGTCTCATATATAATATATTGTTTTAATGAAACTTTACACAGTACTTACATGTAGCTCGTTTATACTATATTGGATACAAAATGTGATTATGATTGTATAAGAGTAGCTACTTGTCTCCTATCTAACATTTTTTACTTTCACGAAACTATAACTGTGACTCATTATTTTCGATAGTACAGACGTGGTCTGCTTAGGAAAGGACAAGCGGAAGACTGTGACCTTTGTGACCTCGGGTGGGTATTACGATAACATTTATAACCGTCACCCTGATAAGCATCCGAGCAGCTTATTTCAAAAAGGAGTTTGAATACAAACAATTCCTTCAATCTACTACGATTATTACAATAACTGATTTCATTAATCTCCTCTCTTCTTTAGCAAAATATAAATTACCTTCAATTGGTCGATTCAGCAAACTTGTTCATAAAACTTATCGCTATTGCGTCACGTTTCGCAATTTTTCTAAAGTAAAAACAAAAACACGAACAAACGCCTACTCCTTTAACCTCATCGCTCTCTTATCTCTAGAATCCCGGGGGGTTGAGAATCTGAATTCTCTGTGGTGTGAAACAAAGCAACCCGCAGGAGCAATGACACGTTCAATTGTCCTAATAATAGAAAAAAAATTACACGTCATTTAGTGTATTCAGAACATTTTTACAGGACCGTGTAGGATATTCACTCTCCTGTCGAATAGTTTCGGCGGCTGGTAGGCGATACGCATTAATTAAAATAATACTTGCGTACCTTGTTCAGGACAGTGACTGTGCTACTTTCTTTCTTTCTTTCTTTCTTTCTTTCTTTCTTTCTTTCTTTCTTTCTTTCCTTTATTTGTAGCTTATTGATGACACCAGATGCCATAACGGAAATGCCGTGATGGTATGTTTGTTTAATATTCAAAATCAAGTGACAGACGCTATTTGACTTTGCGGTGGAGGGGATAGGGACCTGATCTCGGATGTTCCGAGAGATGCCGGCGCACAGTTGTCCAGAACGCAAAACTATGTAAGAAAATCAACTTCATCATAACCGAAGTTTAAGTAATATCTAGGCTTAAACAAAAGCTAGGCATTGTGCACAACAGCATACAAAACATCAATATCAGTAAGAGGTGGGACAAAACATGAGTTTTTTTTTTAAAGTCACGCTCTTCAGTTGATTTTTGTTCGTGGGGTCAGTGGCTGTTTTATACTGTTAAACCTTCCCTTATGGAGGTCATAGGACAAGATGTGTACTTTCATTTAATACGCGAAAAGCAATCTATAATACGTTAGCATTCATTTAATTGGCACGTTTACTGAGATTTGTGCAACTAGTTTTTTTTTTTTTTTTTTTTTTTTTACGACATATTTAACAGGCTGTGCATTACAAGTAAACCTGAGTTAACTTTCAATTCTTCTACCCACACATTAATCAAATATTAAACTCTATACGGCTTAAAATTTAGCTGCTACATCCTGCAAACTTAGATGTTATATTCATCTCTTGGTGGCGCTTTACGAATTCGACAGCAGCCACTTTTCAGAGTCTGGATGAAGGAGCTTAATTTCTCCAAGAAAAATTCAACACTTCTTGAACATATAATGAACAACTAAATTATGGAGTATATCCATGAATCTAGCATTTTGTTACCAACTGCGAAAAATATGGCAGGCTAGTCATCTTTTAGGAGCATAATTTCTATTAAAACATTAAAAATTATCAGAAAAACTAATTTTTCCCTAATTCCCTAATTACACGAGCATAATTCGTTTTTGCATAGATGCGTATAAAATTTCATGGAAATATGTTACATAGGGGAGAAATTATTAACTCTGTATAAATGTAGCCTCTAAACACAAGAAGTAGATTCCCATATAAAAACCATTATCTGAATTTATGCTACCTGTAACTATACTGTGTGAAATATAATGTAAATATTTCAGTTAAGATAGAAATTATTAATTTAGTCTATAAAGCACTTCCGATACAACTCTTCACACAATAATAATAATAATAATAATAATAATAATAATAATAATAATAATAATAATAAATAATTCTGAGCTTCAGTGCAAGAACTCTTTAACCCTCACACAGCTTGTTCTGAGAAAAATCAGTATTAAAGAAATTTATACACATTAAACAAATTGTAATGCTATATGTTGTCATGTCTCTTCTATCCCTCACGTGGAAACTTAGGCTTACACAGCAGCAAGAATAAGATAACAACGTTATTATCATCTGTCCTTTTATGGCTATACAGTTTTTGCAGTGAACTACAGAATTATTAACTATTATTATTACAGACCTGTTATTTTTTTCACTTTTTTCACACACACACACACACACACACACACACACACACACACACACACACACATCTATTATACTAAACATAAACCCACAAGAGAAAACAATACTTGTATTAACTGTAAACATTTTTCTTCCTTTCTTTATTTTTAGCAGAATCCTCCATTTCACCCTTTATCTCACTAGATGCGCTTCCCGCAGACATTCTTCATTATATGTTTCACACACCACTTCGTAACACTTGCAGCGGTTGACTTTTGTTTTCTTGTCTTTTTCTCTAGGGTATATTGTACATAGTGCTCGGTATCGGTGCTCGTTCACGTGATATTTTACCTTTGTTTTTCTTGCTAACTCCTGCCAATTTTTCTGATATTTCCCGTAGTTGATTGGTCAAGTACTGCGGATTGATTCCCGGTTATAACAAACACACCTACACTACATTCCAATGATTTCTGACTCGTTACTGCACATTTTAGAAACACTGTACGAAAGCACACACAGTCTCTCGTAAATCAACAGGTTACAACAGAGACTTACACTTGCAAACGCGTGGGGATTTCAGAAAATTTCTTACTATTTCAGTACCTTTAACTGTACAACAGATTTTGTTTTCTCGAAAAAGAAAGGTCAACGTTACTATTGACAAAAGACAGAAACGTACGATTACAATACCTTTATTTTAAACAATCTTAGAGGTGGTCTGGGAATTCCTAAACTCACCACGCGACTACTTAACCCTAGACAGGTAATCATCACTGTACTCATGTTAAAGGTAAGCATTCGTAATTTTTACTACTCACATTTTAATTAACTGAAATCAACTCAATATCACACATTTAACAACTTTTACACATTTCGTAGCCATTAGTGTTCATTTAATTTTAAGTTTGTCATAAAGTCTTTACGTTCATGTTATTGTCCTATTTACAATTAGTGCAAACAACAGCGCGATGTTCTCTGCAGAACCCCTTTTTGCAAAGTCCACAAAATGTTGTCATCATTCTCCTCTTCTTTGCAGGACATTTATAGCAAACAGTACGTTCACCATCTGGCTGCATTACCTGGCATTGTTGTTGCACAGCAATGTTCAGATGTTCTTCAATTGTTGCCCGCAGAGATCGGTGTAAAGTAGGACGTGCAAAGCGGTGCTGCATCCACGGTTTTGTCAGCTCTTCACACAATTGGAAAATGAATTGTTTTCTTGATATTGTTTTCTGAGTTCTTCTAACTATAAATTATCCATGAATTTATACTTGCAATATTTAGCATGTTGTAAAATATTGCTAGTGGCCAGCGCCTCGTCTTTCTATTGCAGGAAAGATTGTGGCACATTTGACATAGTGTATCTACACCACCTTTAGTCCCATTGTAAATAATAATAATAATAATAATAATAATAATAATAATAATAATAATAATAATAATAATAATAATAATAAAGGCTTTACATATAACGTGTTGCTTACTGTTGTCATTGCAGTCCACGTCGGTGGGGGTGGGGGGGTTTCTTTCTCCTCCTCCTTCCTCTAGAAAGAGCAGTTACCAGGGTCTAAGGAAGTGAATGCCCTTTTCTTTCTGGGCTCATCCCTACATTTGTCTTAGCTCCTTAGGGAAAACCACGGAAAACCCTCAGGCTTGCGAATAGACTGAATGAATGAGAGGAGAAACTTTAAAGGTACGTGAAAACACGTCCATGCAAGGGAGTTGGGACTGTGAAAAATTGAATATGTGAAATCCAAGACTGTATTTGCCAGGCGAGCAAAGAAGAAGAAGAAGAAGAAGAAAGGCTTACGTATGACGTGTGGCTTACTGTTGTCATTGCAGTCCGCGTCGGCCAGCGGTGGGAGGGGGGGGGGTCAATATACCTGCACATATCAGTTCAAATTATAAAAACCTCTTAATGCTACTGCGGTACTATTCCATTGCCGAACACAATATGAAGAAATTAGCAGATCCCTGAACTGAACTCTTATTACTCTGAAATTACCGCGCAGTACAATTATAGCTATGACGCATTGCAAGCGTTAGTCACCATATCGATTTGCTAAGCAAATTTTATCCCTTTAGAGCATGTCCCCCCCCCCCTCCTCCTCCATATCAGCCAACAACATACTGGATGAAGAAGACTCCTGCAAAAGGGACGAATTAAGATTTAATTTTATTTTAATGATAGACTAACATTGCAAAGTTCCAAAATAATTTTTTGCATTCCTTCATTACACTAGTCGTACAAAATTGCGGTCGTATCTCGTACTATCTATACTAATAATAAATCTGTAGCCGAAATTTTTCTGGTAAGTTTCGATTTTCCAAAAGTAATTGGTCCTAACATATATAATTAACCACCCTGAAACCGAAAATCGCATTTTTGAAAATTTTGTTTGTATGTCTGTCTGTATGTTTGTTACCTTTTCACGCGATAATGGCTGAACCGATTTATATGAAAACTGGAATATAAATTAAGTTTGTTGTAACTTAGATTTTAGGCTATATGGCATTCGAAATACTTTATTTAAAAGGGGGGTTATAAGGGGGCCTTAATTAAATAAATCGAAATATCTCGCTTATTATTGATATTTGAGAAAAAATGTTACATAACAGATGTTCCTTTAAAAATGATTTCCGTTAAGTTTTATTTTTTTACAACATTTTGATAGGACTGATATTTAATGAGATAAATGAGTTTTAAAATTAAAATAACGCTATCTAAGACGGTGCAATGAATTAAGAACAAATGACTTCGTCTATAAGGGGCCTTGGACAACAACAATCGAAACAGGGGCCTTGGACATCAACAAACAATCGAAAGCTATTAAACATAGCCTACAGGGAATGTTTCTGTGTTTGTATGAAGTAATATCACAAGCTCGTAAATTAACTGATTTGTATAATTAGTTATTATTTCACCATTGGAAACTGTAGTTTCTCTAGATGGACATAATGCTATAATGTTATTACAGTAACGTCTGAGTAAATCGAGGACAGGTAAGATTAAAATAGCTTCTTATGCACAGAAAATTTGATAGGCTATTTTGTACATTCGTTTTCTGTATTTCTTAAAATAATATTTATGTACACGCATTTTAATCTCAGAGAATTAACGAACAACGAGAGTGTATTGATTTAGTATGCAGTAATAGTACTTTAGCTTGGCAATCCATTATTTTAATAATTCATATTTTAACTATGCTCAATTGAATCGTGTTAAAATACATAAAATATATATGCAATAAATGCAGTGCTAAAAAAAAATTGGGTAATATGCGAAGCAGATTATCTTGCGCTGTTGTAAAAGTTGTTCCATGGATCAGTCGTCCTATTTTAATTATGTAATTACTTTATATTTATTTCTAACAGGTGGAGCGGAGCGAACGGGTACGGCTAGCTAACAATAAGTGAGAACTTACAATACAACAACGACAACAACAACAACAGCTGATAATCTGAAAGGGAACATAGTAATTTGGGGTGAATTAAAATGCAGCTTCCATTCGTTTAAAATTTCTTTAAATTTTAACTAAATATTAATGTAGATATTACCTCTAAAGGTAAATGGGGGCATGTTTCACAACGCTAACAAATTACAAATTAACAATATACAATTAACAACGGAAATATTACATATGCTTGTTAACTGTGTTTCACAATGCAATCTTATTCACTTGTATGTTTTAACGAACTTTACAAAATCGGCGAAACAAACTTACAAATACGCATAATTGGTTGAACAAAATCGCCAACGACAGTTTACAAAAATCACTAAGGATCAGAGGTAAAGTAGCTGTAATTTTAGAACTATCGATGGACATGTTTATATTTTTTTATATATATTTTATTTAGATTTTGCTACATCGGCGACAACGGAGTTTCGCGGCATGCAATTGGTCGAGCATACCAATGCATTAATTAGCCTACGACTTAACTGACGAAAGTTAGCGCGAAATTCATTCAAATAATTGATAAATAATGGATTTGACCCACGTAGTTATATGCAGTTGATAGAGCAGCTAACATGTCCATCCATTAAAATCAACTTCGCTCTCTGCTGGTCCATCAGTATATTTTATTGTTTCATCCATAACCTCGCCAACATTAGGGAACCCAGCAGGAGGAGCATAAAAATCCTTTGCCCGAGTAAGCACATTCGGTGATCAATAACCCGCCTCGAGTTTTTTCAATCTTGTAACAACATCAACTACCATGTGTGAACTTTTGCACACTGTAATCTTATAAATTCCGTTCTTATCTGCTAACGCAGGGAACTGAGAGCTACTATGCAACCAATGCAGTTCTCGCTTTGTGGTTAGGGCACCACTTTTCCCTTTCAGATGTTGCATGTGATGTCCCATATCTTGTAGGAGAGATTACAGCGAAATGGGATTCGGAACGACTTCAGAATACTGCGTAAGTAATGCCGACATTGCATTATTAAGTGATTGGTTTTCGGTGCAAAGTTTTTCTTCTTTAAGTGCGAGTATTTATTAAATACGTTCCTCGTATATAAGAACTAACGCGGTATTCTGAAGTATAGCGCGGGATTCATTCGAAACCTTTCATTAATATTCGTACAATGATACGAACGTGGCCGGAAAATTCTACGTTAGGCCTAAATGCAAAATCTTCGTCTGAGTCGCTAGAACTACTCAATAACATCACAACTGCTTCAGTGTAATTCTTAATGGTACCCTGTTACTATAAAATTGATTTTATACATATGTGTTTATTTTTTTCATTCACAATTAGAAGCTATTTCAACAGGGCTACTGTAGAAAATGTGCTAACTTCACTAGTAAAGTTTAGTTTACACGTTTGTAAAATTACTCCTTCGTTGTGAAACAAACATATCACTTGTAAAGAGCGCAAAATTTCATTCGTAAAGATTTGATTTCCTTTGTACAGTCCACCTTTACAAACAAAGATTGTGAAACAGAAGTTTACAAACAGAGTTCACAATTTCCAAAGATTGTAAACTTTGTGAAACACCCCACTGGTGAATCAGCACGCCGAGCTCGATCGAAATACAACCAGTTACTATTATTTCCCTATCGTTTTTTGACATTTGATTCCGCGTCCTACCTCTTTCATTCGTTACTAACCAACAACGCCAATAGCAGAAGGTAACGCAAAAACAGTCACCGGTTCCCCGATGCATGGCTTTCTCTCTCAATGTCAACTGAGAGTTAAAAATATTCATTATAATATGCACTTTCCACTCACTCCTCAGAATGTCTTCTTTATTTTTATTTATTTATTTTTTAAGATATGTGAGCTACGTACTGTATGTCTGATGTTTTGCCATCGTACATTCAAATATTTATATTCACTGTACAGTACAGCGAACTGTTTATACTTACTGTACATGCTATAACTACTTCTCCCAACTCCGCTATTGCTATATTTCCTAAACTAAACGCTGATATTGAAATAACGCCTGGTCTGATAATGCAGTCTGTTTAAATTTCTACCGACCAAGTTCTGCCCTTCATCATGGGAAAACAACGAGCTTCTTTAAAGGATACAACTACTAGGACAGAGATATTTTCATTATGGAATTTGTACTACCCACTGAAATGTAGTAACTAATGGGATTTTAATTAGCCATATATGTACAGTATATTACATTCTTTACCTAAAATGTCTCTAACTTCTAGGGAGAGCGCGAGGTACGTTCACAATCCCCTGAATACATATTCCCTTCTTCGAGAAAACGCAGAGAAGTGAACCGTCTCATATGAATATGCTACCAGTCATAAGTTTCAATACGGAGCTGCAAGTACTTAAGAATTATCAATTACTCTACAATTATGCAGCGGCGTCATCATCCAAGCTATAGCTGGAATAGGGAAGGGAACATAATATCCCATAAGTCTTATTAGAACACGCTGGAAATAGTGACGTAAAAAAAAAAATCGCCAACGGCACGTGGTGTTCCCAAGCGGTCACCCATCCAAGTACTGACCACGCCCAATGTTGCTTGACTTCGGTGATCGGACGAGAACCGGTATTTTCAACATGGTATGGCCGTTGCCGATGAAACTGCGTAATCTGTAGGCACTTGAGGACGATGGGATTGGGGTGCACTCGATAAAACCTGCACTCGCTCACACACACACGTAAACTGCCTGCTTAGACTCTGTACCTAAATTACCAAGCTCGTTGGATGTCATTGGGATAGATGATAAATCTATCTATCAACGGCAGTTTGGTTACGTTTCAACGTCACACACTGCTGGATTGACACGGGATTAATAAAACAGCTAGTCGGCATTCTAAGTTAAGCCACAGGTGGATTGTTGTTCAACAGCGGAGCCTCCTTTCAACCACATGGTTGTGGAACTGTAGTCGGATTTTCGACATCATTTTCATGCCATACTACGGAACTTCACACAAACTTCAATTCACTTCTTGCACCGGCGGCTACTACGAATGGACTGAAGCTCGCTACTGACTAGGGGGGGGGGGACATTTGTCTCTTGATGGATTACGTGACAGATATATAAAGTATCAGTCGTATGTTATGAACCCGAGTTTCAATAAAGATAGATTACCCGTATGTCCACAGATTCTCAGTAGTGGCCTGCGGAAGGATTATGCCCGCGGTCGACAAGTTACCTTCTAAGTTGTTTTCCCTCAACAATTAATGCTGCCAAGTGAGTAGGAATGACACCGCGCTCTCATATAAGTCGTACGAAACTATTAAGGAAACGAATTTGCCTCGTGGATCCAAGTCTCCCATGGACTGCCTATAATGTATTATCTATCCTAGAAGTGTTATCGGGGTGATTATTTAAATTTTCACTCGGTGGGAACCGCTGTTGTTCTTCATTCATCTACTCTGTTATGAATAACTTGTGGCCCTTAAAAGGGCCGGTTGCTGATTCCCTAGCAAGCACTCCCGCTTACTTGGAACTAGTGTATTTTGTGACGGCCTTGGTCCCTTCACTGACGGCGTGCTTGGCCAGCTCACCGGGTAGCAGGAGACGGACGGCTGTCTGGATCTCCCGACTGGTGATGGTCGACCGCTTGTTGTAATGCGCGAGCCGCGAAGCTTCCGCGGCGATGCGCTCGAAGATGTCGTTAACGAAGCTGTTCATGATGCTCATAGCCTTTGAACTGATTCCCGTGTCTGGGTGAACTTGTTTCAGAACCTTGTAGATGTAAATGGCGTAGCTCTCCTTCCTCTTGCGCTTCTTCTTCTTATCGCCCTTCGAAATATTCTTCTGGGCCTTGCCGGCCTTCTTGGCAGCCTTTCCGGAAGCTTTGGGGGGCATGGTGCTCGTCTGATGATGAGCCCGGAGGGAGAAAAATATTTAAGTCGCAGGGACAATGCCGTACTGCCTTCCCAGTGCGAGCCAATAGAAACAGCGCAAACGTTTGTGACTTTACGATTGGTCCGCTGTCGATTATTGACGTTGGCGTAAAAGTGAAGGTTACCGTGGGAGAGCCTACGTTTTTTCCTCCCGAGAAAACTTACGGCAGATGACTTTAATGCATCCACGACAATTCGGGAAGCACGCCCGATACCAAACTCCACCAACCGCCACTCTCCTCGGACCTTGGGAACTACCAGGCCACCCATCCCATCCCTCCTCCACCCCACCCCCCTCTCTATTGGACAGTGAATCTTCTTCTTCTTCTTCTTCTGAGGAAGAGGCAGAGGTTACTTCCATTCCACAAGAGGGGCCCTCAGAAGGGCCGGCTCCAAAACCTAGAGCAGAGAGGTCTCCTGTCCCTAAACCCACAGCAGAGAAGTCTCCCAACGGACCACCTCCCAGCTCTGAGGCGTCGTCTCACGAATCCTCAGAAGGGAAGCGGTCCAACAGGCGCAAACCAATTCCCACAAAAGTATCCGGTTCGACTCCGGCAAGCCCCACTTCTCCCACTCCTCCTAACACCGCACAAGGAACCAAGACAAGGACAGTACTGAAAATACTGAACCACACAAAAAACGGCAACAACCCACTACACATAGAGCGACTAATGAAACAGTACCGACTCGACATTCAAACTCCACGACAGTTCTGGGCACACACTACCAAGACAACTACACTCACATTCGCCACGATTGACGACGCGGAGAAGTTCGCTAGGGCAATTCCCCTGTACAACTTCGGTCCGTCCGCAGAAATCAACATTACGCCTAGTGAATCAAGACAGAAACAGACCCGAAATAAAGAGATCAGTGTCGTCATGAAAAATGTCGACACGCTGATCTCTGAGGACGAACTAATGCAGATCCTGGCTGTAACACATCCAGGCATCACACGCATTAAGAGAATTATCTCCGCACAGACAGACAAACCCACCAACTTAGTTAGAATTTTCACAAATGACATCACCACAGCAGACAAATTACTAGAAGGAATTAAACTTGCAGGACGGTACTACAGAGTAGAGCCATCACACGAGACAATCTTCCACCGACCGTGCCTTAACTGTGCACAATACGGCCATACAAGGACAAACTGCGACAAGCCCAAGACTTGTTTTAAGTGCGGCAAAAATCCCGACCTGTGCAACCACAACCGCCTATCCCAGATTAGGTATTGCGCCACGTGCAACAGCGACACCCATTATACGGGCCAAGCTCGCTGTCCAAAATATCCAAGGACTAATCTCATAACCTCCACCGATCCCACGCACGTCCCCATAGACACCCACAAACCAATACCGAAACCTATACCCAAACCATCACAGTCCGTTTTCAACCCAACACTTCCCAAACCCGAATTGTCTTATGCGGATGCAGCTAAGACAACGACAACCAAGACAAACACTACAGACGATCCACAGACAGAAAAAACAACTACGGAACAGCTGGTCGAGGGGGTTCTACGTTCTGCTATGCAGAAAATAGAATCCTACATTGACCGGCAACTAAACAGACTACAGGACGAAATAGTGACATTCACTATTTCTTTACTCACTACTGACACAAACCCTACGAAACGACACACGACACTTGCCACAGCCAACCAGGCAGCCAGACGGCTTCTACGGAAACGAGTAGCCCACCACTTTGTTGGTAACAGGTTACGAGTTTCCCTAGCGCCACTACAAAAACGTGACTAGGACAGAACTGACCAGAGCACTGGACTCTCCACCTCTCATTAACATCTGCGAGGCATGGTGCTCACTTCACTTCATTCATTTCATTCACAATTCAACTGATAACGTGTACATGTTCATAAAATCATTCACAGGGGAAATACACTACTGTTAGATGAGAGGGCAAACGGCTTATAGCTGGGTACCTCGATCTAAAGTTAGAGAATTGCTTGTCGAGGAACCAATGGAGGCATGGGATGCTTACCCTGCCTGCCATTTTAAACATCATTCATTCTTTCTTCGTCCCCATTCATTCGTTCGTTTCGGCGAGGCGTCGTTCTTGTAGTTAAACAGCTGCAAGTAGGAGTAGCATCATGTCGGGTCGTGGAAAGGGAGGCAAGGTGAAGGGAAAGTCAAAGTCTCGATCCAGCCGTGCTGGGTTGCAGTTCCCGGTAGGCCGTATCCACCGTCTTTTGCGTAAGGGCAATTACGCAGAGCGAGTTGGTGCCGGTGCGCCAGTCTACCTGGCCGCGGTGATGGAGTACCTGGCGGCCGAAGTTCTCGAGTTGGCTGGCAACGCAGCTCGTGACAACAAGAAGACTAGGATCATTCCTCGTCACTTACAGCTCGCCATTCGCAACGACGAGGAGCTGAACAAACTCCTGTCCGGCGTCACCATCGCCCAGGGTGGTGTGTTGCCCAACATCCAGGCGGTTCTCCTCCCGAAGAAAACCGAGAAGAAGGCTTAAGCCCCTTCTCCGTAAAACGGCCCTTTTAAGGGCCCCACTAACCTCACAAAAGTCAGAAATAGCCAGTATTGTTAATCCTCTCTCACGGCTTCGTAATGTAATTTCATTACGCGTGTCAACTTTCTCTCTCTCTCTATACCGGTGGGCTGATTTAATATCATCATTCTGTAATTTTGTGCTCTGAACGATGTCGTTGTCCCAGGTTCGCACTGAAGTACTTGAAACCGTTGTACATTTACTAGGCTATTGTGTGATAACACATTATACTGATGCATATAGAAAGGTTTCATTATTATTATATAATTTAACACAATACGAATTAAATTAGATGATGATGCCAAAGTACATAGTTGGCTTCGAAATTTATGTAATATATTTCTATCATATTAGAGTAATGGAGATTATCGTGAAAATAATCACAAGTCCCCTTCTTTGGTGCCCATCGTGGTTTTAGACATATACGTTTGAATATACTAGTTTACTTTACTACATACTACGAATGAAACTAATTTTGAATAAGAAATCGATAACTGGTGAACAACTTACGGCGTTATAATAGAGTTCCTAATGCGTTTGTTTGTTGGTGCACATATTGGCCGCACGCGCAGGAACCCCAATACTGAGATGATGACATGACCTTCTCGTAGGAATCGAAGGCTTTGACAATTTGCGTTCGAATTTCCCCTCTCTCTGTCGTTTCGTTCGAACCGAAATGACGCAAGCTATACGTGGAAGTTGTCTGACAGGACGAAGTCCTGTGTTCTGACATGCGATGTGTACCTCTTCTCCCCAGTGTTTACCACACTGGATTCCTATGACCTAAAAGTTGGCATTGCAAAAACGTGGTGATGTGATGTTCAGTATGTGTCAATCCCCTCGGTTCCTTGTTACGGTCTGGTGAGCATTGCCTACCTGCGTTGTCATATTACCCACCAATTCTTCGGACAGTGATTATTGACTTACAGAAGTTTACAGTAACAGGTAACATAATCCGAGGAGCAAGGCTTCACAGAGGAATCCGGTCTTTCCACTTGATATACCAAGCGTTGGGGTCAGACCCATTTGAAAAACGGAGAGGCATTTCTTACAACGTCTTTTGCTGATACTGAAGTGCCCCTACGAAATAAGTTCTGTTTTCCGCACTGGCCTGTTGAGCTAGTGGTCACACAGTAAAGGTGAATTAAATTAATCTCGACAACTACTGCCCTTTTTAGACGGATTTTATGGCCCTGAAAAGGGCCGTTTTGCCGACGGATTCGGCAGCAGACGTGTGTAGGCAGTCTAACCGCCGAACCCGTAGAGAGTCCTCCCCTGCCTCTTCAAGGCGTATACCACGTCCATGGCCGTGACTGTCTTCCGCTTCGCGTGCTCGGTGTATGTTACAGCGTCACGGATTACGTTCTCCAGAAAGACCTTGAGAACACCTCTCGTCTCCTCGTAGATGAGGCCGGAGATACGCTTTACGCCTCCACGTCGGGCGAGACGACGAATGGCCGGCTTCGTGATGCCCTGAATATTATCTCGGAGAACCTTCCTGTGGCGCTTCGCTCCACCTTTGCCAAGACCCTTGCCTCCCTTGCCGCGTCCAGTCATGTTGCTCGTGTGACGAAGGTTAAAAGTGATCTCGACGGCTTTTTTTTTTTTTTTTTTTTTTTTTTTTTTTTTTTTTTTTTTTTTTTTTTTTTTTTTTTTTTTTTTACCTTGGGGATTTGGTGAAGTGAATTTTTAATGGCAGGCAGAGTAACTATCTCATGCCCCCATGTTTAGATTGCTACCAGTGCACTTCATTAGAACCAGGTACCCAGCTTCGAAGCCGTTAGCCCTGTGAACTTACAATATATATATGTTCCCCTATTGTCATAATTCAGGGTTGGTATCTAAGAAATTAGCAAGTTCTTTGTGATAGTAGAAGAGAAAGAGTGGGGGAAGGGAAGTGGTCCGTGGCCCATTTCTTTAGGGCTCATCCCGACATTTGTCTTATTGCTCAAGGGAAACCACGGAAAAACCTAGAGCAGGATGAGATGTCGTGCTGACGACAAGCCAATTGGCTATAGTTTGGTCGGAATATGTTCGGGTGGGAGGTTTTAATTTAATCATTATTCAAAATTCACATACATTAAAGGTCCATAAAAGTGTTAAAAATTGGGCAATGGATCTAAACTGCCAATAACGTGATGACTCTGAAACAGAGAAATAACATTATTAATGCATTAATAGCCTTGTCTGTGTGTGGAGTCAAGTGGTTATTTATTGTTCAAGTTGGTATTCGTCTTGTACGTTGTCGTTCCAAGCTAGAGGGTGGAGTACGCTCTTAGGTCTTTTATGTTTGTCTAACGCAGGGTTGTAATTTCCTAATGAAGAAATTAGTGCGTTTGTGCTGCTGTACGACTTTGTGTACGTGCAGAAGGCTTGATGTGAAATATATTCTTGAATTGTCGAAATTTCTAGTTCTTCATGAATCAATCTAACAGGAGTTACTCTAGGAAGTCCTGTGATGAATCTTAAAATTTTGTTTTGGAAAACTTGTAATTTTTTACGGACTGTAATAGGTGCATGTCCCCAAGCAGGACAAGCATATAATATTACTGACCTAATTAATGTTTTATACAAAGTTAGGGCTGTGTGTATATTTAGGTTTCTGCTTTTATTTAATATTGGGTAAAGCTCCACCATTCTAGCATTGGCAAGTCTGAGTTTTTGAAGTATATGTTCTGAAAATGTGAGCCGTCTGTCTAGTGTTACTCCGAGATATTTAACTGAAGTTTTCCACTCGATTTGTGATCCATTTATTGCTAACTTCGTGTGATTTATACCCGGTCTATTGAATTTATTTCTTCTGCTAAATAAGATGGCTTGTGTTTTAGATATATTTAATTTGATTCTCCATCTGAGGAGCCATGGTTCAATGTCACGCAGGTGACCTTGTAGCCTGGTAATGGCGACAGTTGGCTTCCACGAAGCAGTGAGAAATGCCGAGTCGTCAGCGTATAGTGCTAAAATACTATTATTGAAATTTTGATTAAAAGGTAGGTCATTAATATAGATTTGGAAAAGAGTCGGTGCCAGAATGCTGCCCTGAGGCACACCAGCGTTAATACCTCGCGACGTTGAGTGCACGTCGTTCAGTTTAACCTGGAACGTTCTGCCCCGAATATAATTTTCTAACAGTTTTACTAGTCGGCAATTTAAATTATTGTTAATTAATTTGTATATCAAGCCCGCATGCCATACCCTGTCAAAGGCTTGTGTATAATCTAGGAATATGGCCGCTACTGTTCGATTTAAATTGAATGCGGTGGTAATGAATTCCGTTGTGCGCAGCAATTGCTGTGTGCACGAGTGACCTGAACGGAATCCAAACTGTTCGTTTCGGATTAGATCTTTGTTTCCGAGTTCGGATTTCAATCTTTTCTGTATGATCTTTTCCGCAATTTTACCTAAAACATTTAATAAACTAATGGGTCGATAATTACGTGGATCGGATTTATTCTTTCCTGGTTTAGGAATTTGAATAATGTTCGAGTGTTTCCAAATGTTAGGAAAATATCCTATCCGAAAGATAGCATTTATGATATTCGTCAGTAATTTAAACGATTTTTGTGATAGCTCTTTCAGTACTTCAGCCTGTATGCCATCGGGGCCAGGAGCTTTTTTATTTGGCAGGTGTCTAACTTGCCATTTTACCTCGTGAACGCTAGCAGGACGGATCTGTGGCGCGTCGTTATTGTTGAGGTCCACGTTAAGTAAGTACGTAGTTATGTCTTGTGTTATTTGGTCATGTATTTGTCTGTCATACAAGTCACCATGTGGATTGAAGGAGTTCTCGAGGACTTCCGCAAAAACCGTAGCTTTCTCTTCTGGACTATGATATATTCTCCCATTGTGCTGGATGGGAGGGATATTACTATATGGCTTAGTGAAGAATTTTGTGATTTTCCACACCTCGCTCATATTGTCGGTATCTAATTTACTAACTTTCTGAGTCCAGGCTTGGATAATCTGATCGTTTATTTTTTGAGAAATTTCCCTTTTCAAACGATTTATCCGTGGTCTTAGGCGAGGGTCCCGCGTTCTTTGCCAGGCGCGCCGGCAGTCGTTTCTTTCCCTAATTAATATTAAGGTGTCATTTGGAAGCTCTAATTTTCCCGGAATGATAATTTTTGTTGGAATTACCGACATAGATTCCTGTATAGCGTTCGTTAGCATTTTAGCAGCTTCTTCGATCTCATCAGATGACGTAGGAACCAAGTCATCTGTGAGAGCGTCCAACTTATCTCTAAAGAGGTCCCAGTCAGCTGCTTGGTACATTAGCACAGTTTTTGGGGGAGATAATTCTAGTTGCGCTCGGAACGTAATTATAACGGGTTTATGATCTGAATTTGCTAACGAATCATGAACCGAAATTTTGGAATGGAAATTTATGTTTTTGAGTAAAAAGATGTCTAAAATATCTGGTTGGTGGTTAGCATTGTCTGGGATATGCGTAGGTGTACTCGGGGCAGAGACAACATAGTCACTCCTAAGGGAGTGGCGATAAAGCTTATTGCCGTTCGAGTTGCCCACACGACAACCCCAGACAGTATGTTTTGAATTTAAGTCTCCGCCGACTACCATCTTTCGGCTAGTATCCATTAGGATATCCAGGTCCCTAACCTGAAGTGATTGGGGTGGGCTATATACTGCAATAAAAGTTACAGGTTCATTTAAAATTTGTAAAGTTATAGCAGTGGCTTCTAATTTCTCTAGTTGAGGGAGCAGTTGCTCATGATGAGGGATTCCTCTTTGAATTAGAATGGCAGTGCCCCCTCCCCTGACTGCCGCGTCCTGTCCCGGATCGATTGAACGATCCGTACGGTAAACTTTGTAATTTGTAATTCTAAACTTATCGGAAGGGCGGAGATGTGTTTCCGATATGAGCGCAATTTTGATATCTTTTGCTTCTAAATAATGCCTAAGCTCGTTTTTATTGGCGCGTAGTCCTCGAGCGTTCCATATTAGGACGCGAAATTCACCAAGTCGGCCTCGCGTTCCTTCTACCACCGGTAGACTTTCGTGGAGTTACGGGGGTGTCCAGTGCTGTCCTGATGGTCGTGGCTACTTTGTACAAGTAGGGGTTGTCTCCCAGATATGCACCCATTTGTTCCAATATTTGGAACATGAGTGACAACGTAAACTGGGGTGTCCATGTGGAAGCCTGCCGTCTGAAGGCATTGGCCCACTCTCTGTTAGTCGTCGGGAGGTTGGGACGGGGTGGAGGGTTGGAAGCAACCTGGCTGAAAGTCTGCTTGCTCTCCTTGGGACGTCTATAATCAGTAGACGTACCCGGCTGAGAGGTGAGTGCGAACACCTCGTCGGTAGCAGTCTCATTTACTGCAGGTTTCGTAACGGGAAGAGGAACCTCACTTACAGCAACTGCTGCAGTTCGTTTTCCTTTCTTCCCTTTCTGCCCAGCAACTTGCCACTGGCCCTCCGAGGGCGCAACATTGCACTGCTGGGGAGCAGGTGCTTCAGGTTCCGGTTCTGCGGCCTGTGAGGGACACAGATGCGGAAAACTTTCCAGGTTTATAGGAGGAGCGTGAGGGGAATAACGGGGACGAGCAGTGCTGGCAGTGTGACTTATGCCATGCCTCTTTTGATAGAGGTTCTTGTAAGCAATATACTCCCTGCAACCTCTATACGTTGCGGGGTGTTGCCCCTGGCAGTTCACGCACAGTCGCGTGTAGTGCTCCGGCATCTGGCACGCAGATGTTACGTGCTGGCCGGCGCATTTTCTGCATCTTGGCGGTGCTTTGCATTGCCTTGCTGTATGACCGAACCTCCAGCAGCAAGTACACTGAGGAGGGGTGGGTCTGGGAAAATACTTTTCTACCCTCACGGACGTAAACAGCAGGTTCGTGAGGTCGAGTATTGATCTCGCCTTCTCGTTATCAGTTAAATGAATTAAAAACATGCCATTTGGGGTTTTACGGTAATTGTCGTACATGACGACAGTATTCCGTACAGGAAACCCAAGCCGAGTGAGCTCCTGGGTCACAGTGTTGGGGTTCGTCCTGGGATGAAGCCCCTTCACTACTGCCTTTATTACCTTTTCATTTCGTGCCTCCACCAAATGAAAAGGTACATGGTACTGCTGCAGGTGGCTTATCAGAGCTTTGTAGTCCCTGTTACAGTAGGTTTTGATGCCAAAGCCTGACATGAGCCGTTTGCAGTTGATTTCCAGTGGTTTGGATTCGTCCCGGTACGTCGTCAGTACAGTGACAGGGTCGCCATTGTAGTCATTTTCTATGATGACTGGAGGAATGTCCTCCCTCCTAGCAGTCATGTAGTCTCCCGGTGCGACTTCGGGATTTAAAGTTGGCGGCTGAGTGGGTGAGCGTCTATCAGCTGCACCCCTCTGATTTACTGGAGGTGTGGGAGCCCGTGATGCTGGTCTCCCGTCATCTGCAGGTAAATCTCTTTCATTTCCAGAAAGCTCTCCAATACTGGAGGCTGCAGACATGGAGGACTCACTTGAAGCCCTCCTCGTGCTTGGGGTCACTTCGCCAACCGAGGGCGAGATTGATGTCCCTTCTGACACGTCTGAAGTTGCCGGTGAGAGCAGACTTTCAGATTTTGCAGTTGTCTCCGATGCCGGGGACGACATCGGAGAGCTTAATTTCTGCCTAGGCTTGACTGACACTGGCAGTTTTGTCCTGCTTTCTATTCCAGTTTTGGACTTTTTCGCCCTAGTCGCGACCGGTGATACCGTTTGTCCGTCGGTCACAATCCTACGGTCGGTAACAAGTACCTTCACCTTACGCGCAGGACCCATCTCTAATGTTTTTCAGAAGGATAACAGTGATGCGCGGCTTACCTACCGGCAGAGCACATGCCTCCCACTAGTTATTTTGACTTAAGTAGTGGCCCTAATAAGGACCGCCTACAACAAGACCTCTTTTGCAACTGGCCCTCAGAAGGGCCAGCCGCCGACGCTGCTCTTTTAGCGGTTGATAGAGATTAGGTCCAACACGCAAGTGAAGTAAAAATCAGAAATTAATAGGGCGCACGCCCTGGTGCAGCTCAGCTGCTACCACTCAATCGGCCCAGTAGGGCAGTGAGTGGCAGCGGCTATTCTAACAAGTCTCCCAGTTAACACCGCTAGGTGGTCAGACTTGCTAGAACACCGGTGGGTAGGCACACCGTATGGATCTCCTCTTCTCGCCGAGCCTCCTGGCTCAGCTAGACTGCCGCACTCAAGGCCTCTTTGTTGTCGCGGCGGTCCGCACCCTCTTAGCAGCACACCAACGAGGCCCGCGCCAACTTAAGGTCCCGGGCAAGGACGAAGCCAACTAGGGCGACTAGTCGAAGCTGGACAATTCTGTGCTGGTATCTCTGTTCCAACTCGTATCTCTGCTCCAACTCGATCGTCCGACTGATGATCAATCGATGATCTGATCGTCGATGATCTCGACGGCGGGTCATTTTTTGGTTTATATACTAAAACCCGCGGACCAATCACATTACGGAAGGGGCGTGGCTTCTCAACGGGCGAAGACATAAATACCCCTCTTGGGGGCAGCGGGGGCGACTGTATTGCGTCAACTTGGGTTGCGAGGACTAAGGAGTAAGCGATGGCACGTACGAAGCAAACTGCGCGTAAGTCCACGGGAGGCAAGGCTCCACGAAAGCAGCTGGCAACGAAGGCCGCTAGGAAGAGCGCACCGGCTACTGGAGGCGTGAAGAAACCCCATCGATACCGCCCTGGTACAGTTGCTCTTCGCGAGATCCGTCGTTACCAGAAGAGCACCGAGCTCCTCATCCGCAAGCTGCCTTTCCAGCGCTTGGTGCGTGAAATCGCTCAGGATTTCAAAACCGACCTCCGTTTCCAGAGCTCAGCCGTAATGGCCTTGCAGGAGGCAAGCGAGGCATACCTCGTCGGTCTCTTCGAGGATACCAACCTTTGCGCCATCCACGCCAAGCGCGTGACCATTATGCCCAAGGATATTCAGCTGGCTAGGCGCATCCGCGGCGAGAGGGCTTGAATTAACAAAGGTACTCCTGCCCGCAAAAAGGCCCTTTTCAGGGCCACTAGTTATTTCTCGGAAGAGCCGGTTGTACCGTACTCCAGGTCTCGTTCCTACTACCCTCAGTTCAAGGTCACCTCAATAATATAAATGGTTTCTCCCTTTCCATTCCTCACCGTATCAGCATTTTCCCACAGCCTGTTTGACAAATATCGCAATGTATCCTATAGGTTAATAAACAATTTTTTAATAGAACGATGGATAACAAAGTTTCTTAGGAAAATTAAAAAAAAATTTCACAGTTCTATAATATTGCACATTATATATATTTACCAAATTAAGGGTTAACGCCGCCGGGACGAGTGATCCTCCGTCCGACCGATCACAAGCGCCAAGGCTCAAAGTGGTCCAGAAAGCAAATCTAGCTGGACTAAAAATGTGACATATTTCCATGAAACTTCGCACTATAGTCACTACTGTATAAGAGGAGAAACTACCCCTTTATAGACGATGCGTTTTGACAAAAATTAGTGACTTGTCTCATATATAATATATTGTTTTAATGAAACTTTACACAGTACTTACATGTAGCTCGTTTATACTATATTGGATACAAAATGTGATTATGATTGTATAAGAGTAGCTACTTGTCTCCTATCTAACATTTTTTACTTTCACGAAACTATAACTGTGACTCATTATTTTCGATAGTACAGACGTGGTCTGCTTAGGAAAGGACAAGCGGAAGACTGTGACCTTTGTGACCTCGGGTGGGTATTACGATAACATTTATAACCGTCACCCTGATAAGCATCCGAGCAGCTTATTTCAAAAAGGAGTTTGAATACAAACAATTCCTTCAATCTACTACGATTATTACAATAACTGATTTCATTAATCTCCTCTCTTCTTTAGCAAAATATAAATTACCTTCAATTGGTCGATTCAGCAAACTTGTTCATAAAACTTATCGCTATTGCGTCACGTTTCGCAATTTTTCTAAAGTAAAAACAAAAACACGAACAAACGCCTACTCCTTTAACCTCATCGCTCTCTTATCTCTAGAATCCCGGGGGGTTGAGAACCTGAATTCTCTGTGGTGTGAAACAAAGCAACCCGCAGGAGCAATGACACGTTCAATTGTCCTAATAATAGAAAAAAAATTACACGTCATTTAGTGTATTCAGAACATTTTTACAGGACCGTGTAGGATATTCACTCTCCTGTCGAATAGTTTCGGCGGCTGGTAGGCGATACGCATTAATTAAAATAATACTTGCGTACCTTGTTCAGGACAGTGACTGTGCTACTTTCTTTCTTTCTTTCTTTCTTTCTTTCTTTCTTTCTTTCTTTCTTTCCTTTATTTGTAGCTTATTGATGACACCAGATGCCATAACGGAAATGCCGTGATGGTATGTTTGTTTAATATTCAAAATCAAGTGACAGACGCTATTTGACTTTGCGGTGGAGGGGATAGGGACCTGATCTCGGATGTTCCGAGAGATGCCGGCGCACAGTTGTCCAGAACGCAAAACTATGTAAGAAAATCAACTTCATCATAACCGAAGTTTAAGTAATATCTAGGCTTAAACAAAAGCTAGGCATTGTGCACAACAGCATACAAAACATCAATATCAGTAAGAGGTGGGACAAAACATGAGTTTTTTTTTTAAAGTCACGCTCTTCAGTTGATTTTTGTTCGTGGGGTCAGTGGCTGTTTTATACTGTTAAACCTTCCCTTATGGAGGTCATAGGACAAGATGTGTACTTTCATTTAATACGCGAAAAGCAATCTATAATACGTTAGCATTCATTTAATTGGCACGTTTACTGAGATTTGTGCAACTAGTTTTTTTTTTTTTTTTTTTTTTTTACGACATATTTAACAGGCTGTGCATTACAAGTAAACCTGAGTTAACTTTCAATTCTTCTACCCACACATTAATCAAATATTAAACTCTATACGGCTTAAAATTTAGCTGCTACATCCTGCAAACTTAGATGTTATATTCATCTCTTGGTGGCGCTTTACGAATTCGACAGCAGCCACTTTTCAGAGTCTGGATGAAGGAGCTTAATTTCTCCAAGAAAAATTCAACACTTCTTGAACATATAATGAACAACTAAATTATGGAGTATATCCATGAATCTAGCATTTTGTTACCAACTGCGAAAAATATGGCAGGCTAGTCATCTTTTAGGAGCATAATTTCTATTAAAACATTAAAAATTATCAGAAAAACTAATTTTTCCCTAATTCCCTAATTACACGAGCATAATTCGTTTTTGCATAGATGCGTATAAAATTTCATGGAAATATGTTACATAGGGGAGAAATTATTAACTCTGTATAAATGTAGCCTCTAAACACAAGAAGTAGATTCCCATATAAAAACCATTATCTGAATTTATGCTACCTGTAACTATACTGTGTGAAATATAATGTAAATATTTCAGTTAAGATAGAAATTATTAATTTAGTCTATAAAGCACTTCCGATACAACTCTTCACACAATAATAATAATAATAATAATAATAATAATAATAATAATAATAATAATAATAATAATAATAATAAATAATTCTGAGCTTCAGTGCAAGAACTCTTTAACCCTCACACAGCTTGTTCTGAGAAAAATCAGTATTAAAGAAATTTATACACATTAAACAAATTGTAATGCTATATGTTGTCATGTCTCTTCTATCCCTCACGTGGAAACTTAGGCTTACACAGCAGCAAGAATAAGATAACAACGTTATTATCATCTGTCCTTTTATGGCTATACAGTTTTTGCAGTGAACTACAGAATTATTAACTATTATTATTACAGACCTGTTATTTTTTTCACTTTTTTCACACACACACACACACACACACACACACACACACACACATCTATTATACTAAACATAAACCCACAAGAGAAAACAATACTTGTATTAACTGTAAACATTTTTCTTCCTTTCTTTATTTTTAGCAGAATCCTCCATTTCACCCTTTATCTCACTAGATGCGCTTCCCGCAGACATTCTTCATTATATGTTTCACACACCACTTCGTAACACTTGCAGCGGTTGACTTTTGTTTTCTTGTCTTTTTCTCTAGGGTATATTGTACATAGTGCTCGGTATCGGTGCTCGTTCACGTGATATTTTACCTTTGTTTTTCTTGCTAACTCCTGCCAATTTTTCTGATATTTCCCGTAGTTGATTGGTCAAGTACTGCGGATTGATTCCCGGTTATAACAAACACACCTACACTACATTCCAATGATTTCTGACTCGTTACTGCACATTTTAGAAACACTGTACGAAAGCACACACAGTCTCTCGTAAATCAACAGGTTACAACAGAGACTTACACTTGCAAACGCGTGGGGATTTCAGAAAATTTCTTACTATTTCAGTACCTTTAACTGTACAACAGATTTTGTTTTCTCGAAAAAGAAAGGTCAACGTTACTATTGACAAAAGACAGAAACGTACGATTACAATACCTTTATTTTAAACAATCTTAGAGGTGGTCTGGGAATTCCTAAACTCACCACGCGACTACTTAACCCTAGACAGGTAATCATCACTGTACTCATGTTAAAGGTAAGCATTCGTAATTTTTACTACTCACATTTTAATTAACTGAAATCAACTCAATATCACACATTTAACAACTTTTACACATTTCGTAGCCATTAGTGTTCATTTAATTTTAAGTTTGTCATAAAGTCTTTACGTTCATGTTATTGTCCTATTTACAATTAGTGCAAACAACAGCGCGATGTTCTCTGCAGAACCCCTTTTTGCAAAGTCCACAAAATGTTGTCATCATTCTCCTCTTCTTTGCAGGACATTTATAGCAAACAGTACGTTCACCATCTGGCTGCATTACCTGGCATTGTTGTTGCACAGCAATGTTCAGATGTTCTTCAATTGTTGCCCGCAGAGATCGGTGTAAAGTAGGACGTGCAAAGCGGTGCTGCATCCACGGTTTTGTCAGCTCTTCACACAATTGGAAAATGAATTGTTTTCTTGATATTGTTTTCTGAGTTCTTCTAACTATAAATTATCCATGAATTTATACTTGCAATATTTAGCATGTTGTAAAATATTGCTAGTGGCCAGCGCCTCGTCTTTCTATTGCAGGAAAGATTGTGGCACATTTGACATAGTGTATCTACACCACCTTTAGTCCCATTGTATAATAATAATAATAATAATAATAATAATAATAATAATAATAATAATAATAATAATAATAATAATAATAAAGGCTTTACATATAACGTGTTGCTTACTGTTGTCATTGCAGTCCACGTCGGTGGGGGTGGGGGGGTTTCTTTCTCCTCCTCCTTCCTCTAGAAAGAGCAGTTACCAGGGTCTAAGGAAGTGAATGCCCTTTTCTTTCTGGGCTCATCCCTACATTTGTCTTAGCTCCTTAGGGAAAACCACGGAAAACCCTCAGGCTTGCGAATAGACTGAATGAATGAGAGGAGAAACTTTAAAGGTACGTGAAAACACGTCCATGCAAGGGAGTTGGGACTGTGAAAAATTGAATATGTGAAATCCAAGACTGTATTTGCCAGGCGAGCAAAGAAGAAGAAGAAGAAGAAAGGCTTACGTATGACGTGTGGCTTACTGTTGTCATTGCAGTCCGCGTCGGCCAGCGGTGGGAGGGGGGGGGTCAATATACCTGCACATATCAGTTCAAATTATAAAAACCTCTTAATGCTACTGCGGTACTATTCCATTGCCGAACACAATATGAAGAAATTAGCAGATCCCTGAACTGAACTCTTATTACTCTGAAATTACCGCGCAGTACAATTATAGCTATGACGCATTGCAAGCGTTAGTCACCATATCGATTTGCTAAGCAAATTTTATCCCTTTAGAGCATGTCCCCCCCCCCTCCTCCTCCATATCAGCCAACAACATACTGGATGAAGAAGACTCCTGCAAAAGGGACGAATTAAGATTTAATTTTATTTTAATGATAGACTAACATTGCAAAGTTCCAAAATAATTTTTTGCATTCCTTCATTACACTAGTCGTACAAAATTGCGGTCGTATCTCGTACTATCTATACTAATAATAAATCTGTAGCCGAAATTTTTCTGGTAAGTTTCGATTTTCCAAAAGTAATTGGTCCTAACATATATAATTAACCACCCTGAAACCGAAAATCGCATTTTTGAAAATTTTGTTTGTATGTCTGTCTGTATGTTTGTTACCTTTTCACGCGATAATGGCTGAACCGATTTATATGAAAACTGGAATATAAATTAAGTTTGTTGTAACTTAGATTTTAGGCTATATGGCATTCGAAATACTTTATTTAAAAGGGGGGTTATAAGGGGGCCTTAATTAAATAAATCGAAATATCTCGCTTATTATTGATATTTGAGAAAAAATGTTACATAACAGATGTTCCTTTAAAAATGATTTCCGTTAAGTTTTATTTTTTTACAACATTTTGATAGGACTGATATTTAATGAGATAAATGAGTTTTAAAATTAAAATAACGCTATCTAAGACGGTGCAATGAATTAAGAACAAATGACTTCGTCTATAAGGGGCCTTGGACAACAACAATCGAAACAGGGGCCTTGGACATCAACAAACAATCGAAAGCTATTAAACATAGCCTACAGGGAATGTTTCTGTGTTTGTATGAAGTAATATCACAAGCTCGTAAATTAACTGATTTGTATAATTAGTTATTATTTCACCATTGGAAACTGTAGTTTCTCTAGATGGACATAATGCTATAATGTTATTACAGTAACGTCTGAGTAAATCGAGGACAGGTAAGATTAAAATAGCTTCTTATGCACAGAAAATTTGATAGGCTATTTTGTACATTCGTTTTCTGTATTTCTTAAAATAATATTTATGTACACGCATTTTAATCTCAGAGAATTAACGAACAACGAGAGTGTATTGATTTAGTATGCAGTAATAGTACTTTAGCTTGGCAATCCATTATTTTAATAATTCATATTTTAACTATGCTCAATTGAATCGTGTTAAAATACATAAAATATATATGCAATAAATGCAGTGCTAAAAAAAAATTGGGTAATATGCGAAGCAGATTATCTTGCGCTGTTGTAAAAGTTGTTCCATGGATCAGTCGTCCTATTTTAATTATGTAATTACTTTATATTTATTTCTAACAGGTGGAGCGGAGCGAACGGGTACGGCTAGCTAACAATAAGTGAGAACTTACAATACAACAACGACAACAACAACAACAGCTGATAATCTGAAAGGGAACATAGTAATTTGGGGTGAATTAAAATGCAGCTTCCATTCGTTTAAAATTTCTTTAAATTTTAACTAAATATTAATGTAGATATTACCTCTAAAGGTAAATGGGGGCATGTTTCACAACGCTAACAAATTACAAATTAACAATATACAATTAACAACGGAAATATTACATATGCTTGTTAACTGTGTTTCACAATGCAATCTTATTCACTTGTATGTTTTAACGAACTTTACAAAATCGGCGAAACAAACTTACAAATACGCATAATTGGTTGAACAAAATCGCCAACGACAGTTTACAAAAATCACTAAGGATCAGAGGTAAAGTAGCTGTAATTTTAGAACTATCGATGGACATGTTTATATTTTTTTATATATATTTTATTTAGATTTTGCTACATCGGCGACAACGGAGTTTCGCGGCATGCAATTGGTCGAGCATACCAATGCATTAATTAGCCTACGACTTAACTGACGAAAGTTAGCGCGAAATTCATTCAAATAATTGATAAATAATGGATTTGACCCACGTAGTTATATGCAGTTGATAGAGCAGCTAACATGTCCATCCATTAAAATCAACTTCGCTCTCTGCTGGTCCATCAGTATATTTTATTGTTTCATCCATAACCTCGCCAACATTAGGGAACCCAGCAGGAGGAGCATAAAAATCCTTTGCCCGAGTAAGCACATTCGGTGATCAATAACCCGCCTCGAGTTTTTTCAATCTTGTAACAACATCAACTACCATGTGTGAACTTTTGCACACTGTAATCTTATAAATTCCGTTCTTATCTGCTAACGCAGGGAACTGAGAGCTACTATGCAACCAATGCAGTTCTCGCTTTGTGGTTAGGGCACCACTTTTCCCTTTCAGATGTTGCATGTGATGTCCCATATCTTGTAGGAGAGATTACAGCGAAATGGGATTCGGAACGACTTCAGAATACTGCGTAAGTAATGCCGACATTGCATTATTAAGTGATTGGTTTTCGGTGCAAAGTTTTTCTTCTTTAAGTGCGAGTATTTATTAAATACGTTCCTCGTATATAAGAACTAACGCGGTATTCTGAAGTATAGCGCGGGATTCATTCGAAACCTTTCATTAATATTCGTACAATGATACGAACGTGGCCGGAAAATTCTACGTTAGGCCTAAATGCAAAATCTTCGTCTGAGTCGCTAGAACTACTCAATAACATCACAACTGCTTCAGTGTAATTCTTAATGGTACCCTGTTACTATAAAATTGATTTTATACATATGTGTTTATTTTTTTCATTCACAATTAGAAGCTATTTCAACAGGGCTACTGTAGAAAATGTGCTAACTTCACTAGTAAAGTTTAGTTTACACGTTTGTAAAATTACTCCTTCGTTGTGAAACAAACATATCACTTGTAAAGAGCGCAAAATTTCATTCGTAAAGATTTGATTTCCTTTGTACAGTCCACCTTTACAAACAAAGATTGTGAAACAGAAGTTTACAAACAGAGTTCACAATTTCCAAAGATTGTAAACTTTGTGAAACACCCCACTGGTGAATCAGCACGCCGAGCTCGATCGAAATACAACCAGTTACTATTATTTCCCTATCGTTTTTTGACATTTGATTCCGCGTCCTACCTCTTTCATTCGTTACTAACCAACAACGCCAATAGCAGAAGGTAACGCAAAAACAGTCACCGGTTCCCCGATGCATGGCTTTCTCTCTCAATGTCAACTGAGAGTTAAAAATATTCATTATAATATGCACTTTCCACTCACTCCTCAGAATGTCTTCTTTATTTTTATTTATTTATTTTTTAAGATATGTGAGCTACGTACTGTATGTCTGATGTTTTGCCATCGTACATTCAAATATTTATATTCACTGTACAGTACAGCGAACTGTTTATACTTACTGTACATGCTATAACTACTTCTCCCAACTCCGCTATTGCTATATTTCCTAAACTAAACGCTGATATTGAAATAACGCCTGGTCTGATAATGCAGTCTGTTTAAATTTCTACCGACCAAGTTCTGCCCTTCATCATGGGAAAACAACGAGCTTCTTTAAAGGATACAACTACTAGGACAGAGATATTTTCATTATGGAATTTGTACTACCCACTGAAATGTAGTAACTAATGGGATTTTAATTAGCCATATATGTACAGTATATTACATTCTTTACCTAAAATGTCTCTAACTTCTAGGGAGAGCGCGAGGTACGTTCACAATCCCCTGAATACATATTCCCTTCTTCGAGAAAACGCAGAGAAGTGAACCGTCTCATATGAATATGCTACCAGTCATAAGTTTCAATACGGAGCTGCAAGTACTTAAGAATTATCAATTACTCTACAATTATGCAGCGGCGTCATCATCCAAGCTATAGCTGGAATAGGGAAGGGAACATAATATCCCATAAGTCTTATTAGAACACGCTGGAAATAGTGACGTAAAAAAAAAAATCGCCAACGGCACGTGGTGTTCCCAAGCGGTCACCCATCCAAGTACTGACCACGCCCAATGTTGCTTGACTTCGGTGATCGGACGAGAACCGGTATTTTCAACATGGTATGGCCGTTGCCGATGAAACTGCGTAATCTGTAGGCACTTGAGGACGATGGGATTGGGGTGCACTCGATAAAACCTGCACTCGCTCACACACACACGTAAACTGCCTGCTTAGACTCTGTACCTAAATTACCAAGCTCGTTGGATGTCATTGGGATAGATGATAAATCTATCTATCAACGGCAGTTTGGTTACGTTTCAACGTCACACACTGCTGGATTGACACGGGATTAATAAAACAGCTAGTCGGCATTCTAAGTTAAGCCACAGGTGGATTGTTGTTCAACAGCGGAGCCTCCTTTCAACCACATGGTTGTGGAACTGTAGTCGGATTTTCGACATCATTTTCATGCCATACTACGGAACTTCACACAAACTTCAATTCACTTCTTGCACCGGCGGCTACTACGAATGGACTGAAGCTCGCTACTGACTAGGGGGGGGGGGACATTTGTCTCTTGATGGATTACGTGACAGATATATAAAGTATCAGTCGTATGTTATGAACCCGAGTTTCAATAAAGATAGATTACCCGTATGTCCACAGATTCTCAGTAGTGGCCTGCGGAAGGATTATGCCCGCGGTCGACAAGTTACCTTCTAAGTTGTTTTCCCTCAACAATTAATGCTGCCAAGTGAGTAGGAATGACACCGCGCTCTCATATAAGTCGTACGAAACTATTAAGGAAACGAATTTGCCTCGTGGATCCAAGTCTCCCATGGACTGCCTATAATGTATTATCTATCCTAGAAGTGTTATCGGGGTGATTATTTAAATTTTCACTCGGTGGGAACCGCTGTTGTTCTTCATTCATCTACTCTGTTATGAATAACTTGTGGCCCTTAAAAGGGCCGGTTGCTGATTCCCTAGCAAGCACTCCCGCTTACTTGGAACTAGTGTATTTTGTGACGGCCTTGGTCCCTTCACTGACGGCGTGCTTGGCCAGCTCACCGGGTAGCAGGAGACGGACGGCTGTCTGGATCTCCCGACTGGTGATGGTCGACCGCTTGTTGTAATGCGCGAGCCGCGAAGCTTCCGCGGCGATGCGCTCGAAGATGTCGTTAACGAAGCTGTTCATGATGCTCATAGCCTTTGAACTGATTCCCGTGTCTGGGTGAACTTGTTTCAGAACCTTGTAGATGTAAATGGCGTAGCTCTCCTTCCTCTTGCGCTTCTTCTTCTTATCGCCCTTCGAAATATTCTTCTGGGCCTTGCCGGCCTTCTTGGCAGCCTTTCCGGAAGCTTTGGGGGGCATGGTGCTCGTCTGATGATGAGCCCGGAGGGAGAAAAATATATAAGTCGCAGGGACAATGCCGTACTGCCTTCCCAGTGCGAGCCAATAGAAACAGCGCAAACGTTTGTGACTTTACGATTGGTCCGCTGTCGATTATTGACGTTGGCGTAAAAGTGAAGGTTACCGTGGGCTTCCCACCCATTACGCAACAGACAACAAACGATTATTGACACACCAGGCAAACTGGAAGTCTTCCGACAGTTTCTATCCAACACGCACACAACACCTATACATCCAGATTTCGACCAAGATCATTACCATTTCATCACAGATCATATCAATAACCATCATATCCTCTATAATCCACTCCCAGCACCAGCACCACGATCAACCGACGACCCCATCATTGATGACATCACCATACTAGACATCTCACTTGCCCTCCAAACATGCAAGAACTCAGCACCAGGACCTGATGGTATCACATACCAAACACTTAAACAACTCCCGCCGACAGCCCTTAATTTTCTTGCTGGTCTTTTCACCCTCTCTTTGAAACTTGGACACGCTCCGACACGCTGGAGACATTCACACATACTTCTATTTCCAAAACCTGGTAAAGACGCCTCAGACCCCGCCAACTACCGACCCATAAGCCTCACCCCGACTATTGCCAAGTTAATGGAGAAAGTACTCGTCTCACGCTTGCAGGTTTACCTGCGCGACCGAAATATGATTCCCGATTCTCAGGCGGGCTTCAGACCGGGAGTCCAGCCGACTGATCAGCTGATACGGGTACTTACCCCCATTGAGGAGGCCTACTCTAAACGACATTACTCAATCTTGGTAGCGCTCGACGCCAGACGAGCCTTTGACACAGTATGGCTGGACGCCTTGCGATATAAATTAACAAACATGCAATTTCCGCACGAAATAACACGCTGGATCTCCAGCTTCCTGAATAACCGATCTGGCCAGGTCCGTCTTGGCAGACAAGATCTGTCCCGCACCTTCCAAATCGAAGCAGGAGTTCCCCAGGGCAGCGTGATTTCCCCCCTGCTCTATAACATATATGTATCCGACATCCCTCAACCCAACAACAATCAAGTGGGCCTGGCACAGTTTGCTGACGATGTTGCTTTCTGGGCCACCCATCCCCGCTTACGATCCGCCAGGGTACTAATAGACAACGCCCTGAGACAGTACACTGAGTGGGCCAACACCTGGAGAATTACCATCAACACCGAAAAAACCCAAACCTGTGTCTTCCGCCCCTCTTTAAAATCACGAATCACAAACAGACAACACATTACAATCGGACAAGCATTAATACCACTCCAACACAAAGTAACATATCTAGGCATTCCACTCACATCAAAACTCTCTTGGACTACAATAGCGCAAACAATATGGGACAAATACAACAAAGCTACTAAAGCAGTAAGCTACCTAAGCGGCATTAGACGACAAGGCTGCCACGCCAACACATTACTACACCTATATAAAGCACTGGTTCGATCCCAGTGCACCTACTCCTCCTACTTTCTATTGCAATCTTCACCCTCAACACAAAAGAAATTTGAGTCCCGTGAAAGGAAATTATTGCGCCAGATATTTCGACTACCCAAACATACCAGAAACGACACAGTATACATCCACACCAAAACAAAACCACTCTCCACACACCTAATCCGAACGGTCACTAAATACACACACTTCGCACTACGTCGCTCATACACACAACATATGTTTAACAATCCTCCACACACCAACAAGAACACAACCATTGAAAAACTCCTACAAGCCTATCAAGATCACTTCAATCCACAAAATAACCATTAAACTCTCCCCCTCTCTCTCCCTCTCTACAACACCCCTCGTCTCCCGGAGTCGGCTCATTCGCGGCCTGTCTCCCATAAATACCCCAAAAGAATGCCATCGTTGAGGAATGCACATACATGTCATAGACCAGAACCCGACACATACAATTAATAATCCACTTTCATCTACAACGAGAGGAAATCGAAATCAAATACCCCACCCACAACATAACGTACCAGCGAACATCTCTCCGACTGCTGGATAGCTGAAGTCAAAATGCCAACGCACAAACACAAGGATAACAACAATATAAACAAATTGTGACTGCCCTCACCACTGCTTAGTGATGCATGATAGCTATCGTTGAATAACTAAACAATAAATAAATACATTCAAAATTCACGCAAGCCCAGTAAATAATTTACATCACAAACAGTTCATGGTCACTCCTCAAATAACAACAAATCAAAACTTAAAATCTGCTTCTTAAATCTTCTTTCTTACTTTCTACCCACCTGTCTTCTTTCCACGTCTCAATCTCAATCTCATAAAAGCCCTAAATATCCAACATTCTATTAACACTGCACTCACAAGCACTCACGGTCGAAGAGGGCATTGTAATGTAAGACCCTAAAACGACCGCTGGCTCTGCCAGCAATCAACTCTGACACCGGGCGAGGCGTTACATCGACCAACAGATCAACAGACTGCGAGATGAAATTGTGATGTTCACAATTTCACTCCTCACGACAGACGCCCAACCCAAGACAAGACGATCGACTTTAGCAACAGCTAACCAGACAGCAAGACGGCTCTTACGCAGACAAGTTGCTCACCACTTTGTGGGTAACAAACTACAACTATCACTAGCACCACTGAAACGTGACACGACCAACCACAGACAAACAACCAACAGCGGCCCTTCATAGGGCCGCGCGACAAAAGTAAACCACAACCAACACAGACAACAGCTTCATCCAGCCACATAAATCTGCAAGATAACAGCATCCAAGGCCAACGCAGCAGCCTGGTGTGAGCGGAGAAGACGCTGACCCGTAGGGAGTCCAACGAGCGAAGCCTAGCCGGGACCACGCCTCAACTGTCGCTACAGACAAAACATCGTAACCTGAAGAGGGCATATGTAAGACCCTAAAACAGGTTGCCCTCTGGGCAAACAACTTTGAGCTTGAGCTTGGGCGAGGCGTCGTTCTTGTAGTTAAACAGCTGCAAGTAGGAGTAGCATCATGTCGGGTCGTGGAAAGGGAGGCAAGGTGAAGGGAAAGTCAAAGTCTCGATCCAGCCGTGCTGGGTTGCAGTTCCCGGTAGGCCGTATCCACCGTCTTTTGCGTAAGGGCAATTACGCAGAGCGAGTTGGTGCCGGTGCGCCAGTCTACCTGGCCGCGGTGATGGAGTACCTGGCGGCCGAAGTTCTCGAGTTGGCTGGCAACGCAGCTCGTGACAACAAGAAGACTAGGATCATTCCTCGTCACTTACAGCTCGCCATTCGCAACGACGAGGAGCTGAACAAACTCCTGTCCGGCGTCACCATCGCCCAGGGTGGTGTGTTGCCCAACATCCAGGCGGTTCTCCTCCCGAAGAAAACCGAGAAGAAGGCTTAAGCCCCTTCTCCGTAAAACGGCCCTTTTAAGGGCCCCACTAACCTCACAAAAGTCAGAAATAGCCAGTATTGTTAATCCTCTCTCACGGCTTCGTAATGTAATTTCATTACGCGTGTCAACTTTCTCTCTCTCTCTATACCGGTGGGCTGATTTAATATCATCATTCTGTAATTTTGTGCTCTGAACGATGTCGTTGTCCCAGGTTCGCACTGAAGTACTTGAAACCGTTGTACATTTACTAGGCTATTGTGTGATAACACATTATACTGATGCATATAGAAAGGTTTCATTATTATTATATAATTTAACACAATACGAATTAAATTAGATGATGATGCCAAAGTACATAGTTGGCTTCGAAATTTATGTAATATATTTCTATCATATTAGAGTAATGGAGATTATCGTGAAAATAATCACAAGTCCCCTTCTTTGGTGCCCATCGTGGTTTTAGACATATACGTTTGAATATACTAGTTTACTTTACTACATACTACGAATGAAACTAATTTTGAATAAGAAATCGATAACTGGTGAACAACTTACGGCGTTATAATAGAGTTCCTAATGCGTTTGTTTGTTGGTGCACATATTGGCCGCACGCGCAGGAACCCCAATACTGAGATGATGACATGACCTTCTCGTAGGAATCGAAGGCTTTGACAATTTGCGTTCGAATTTCCCCTCTCTCTGTCGTTTCGTTCGAACCGAAATGACGCAAGCTATACGTGGAAGTTGTCTGACAGGACGAAGTCCTGTGTTCTGACATGCGATGTGTACCTCTTCTCCCCAGTGTTTACCACACTGGATTCCTATGACCTAAAAGTTGGCATTGCAAAAACGTGGTGATGTGATGTTCAGTATGTGTCAATCCCCTCGGTTCCTTGTTACGGTCTGGTGAGCATTGCCTACCTGCGTTGTCATATTACCCACCAATTCTTCGGACAGTGATTATTGACTTACAGAAGTTTACAGTAACAGGTAACATAATCCGAGGAGCAAGGCTTCACAGAGGAATCCGGTCTTTCCACTTGATATACCAAGCGTTGGGGTCAGACCCATTTGAAAAACGGAGAGGCATTTCTTACAACGTCTTTTGCTGATACTGAAGTGCCCCTACGAAATAAGTTCTGTTTTCCGCACTGGCCTGTTGAGCTAGTGGTCACACAGTAAAGGTGAATTAAATTAATCTCGACAACTACTGCCCTTTTTAGACGGATTTTATGGCCCTGAAAAGGGCCGTTTTGCCGACGGATTCGGCAGCAGACGTGTGTAGGCAGTCTAACCGCCGAACCCGTAGAGAGTCCTCCCCTGCCTCTTCAAGGCGTATACCACGTCCATGGCCGTGACTGTCTTCCGCTTCGCGTGCTCGGTGTATGTTACAGCGTCACGGATTACGTTCTCCAGAAAGACCTTGAGAACACCTCTCGTCTCCTCGTAGATGAGGCCGGAGATACGCTTTACGCCTCCACGTCGGGCGAGACGACGAATGGCCGGCTTCGTGATGCCCTGAATATTATCTCGGAGAACCTTCCTGTGGCGCTTCGCTCCACCTTTGCCAAGACCCTTGCCTCCCTTGCCGCGTCCAGTCATGTTGCTCGTGTGACGAAGGTTAAAAGTGATCTCGACGGCGATGTCAGAGTTGATTGCTGGCAGAGCCAGCGGTCGTTTTAGGGTCTTACATTACAATGCCCTCTTCGACCGTGAGTGCTTGTGAGTGCAGTGTTATTAGAATGTTGGATATTTAGGGCTTTTATGAGATTGAGATTGAGACGTGGAAAGAAGACAGGTGGGTAGAAAGTAAGAAAGAAGATTTAAGAAGCAGATTTTAAGTTTTGATTTGTTGTTATTTGAGGAGTGACCATGAACTGTTTGTGATGTAAATTATTTACTGGGCTTGCGTGAATTTTGAATGTATTTATTTATTGTTTAGTTATTCAACGATAGCTATCATGCATCACTAAGCAGTGGTGAGGGCAGTCACAATTTGTTTATATTGTTGTTATCCTTGTGTTTGTGCGTTGGCATTTTGACTTCAGCTATCCAGCAGTCGGAGAGATGTTCGCTGGTACGTTATGTTGTGGGTGGGGTATTTGATTTCGATTTCCTCTCGTTGTAGATGAAAGTGGATTATTAATTGTATGTGTCGGGTTCTGGTCTATGACATGTATGTGCATTCCTCAACGATGGCATTCTTTTGGGGTATTTATGGGAGACAGAGCGCGAATGAGCCGACTCCGGGAGACGAGGGGTGTTGTAGAGAGGGAGAGAGAGGGGGAGAGTTTAGTGGTTATTTTGTGGATTGAAGTGATCTTGATAGGCTTGTAGGAGTTTTTCAATGGTTGTGTTCTTGTTGGTGTGTGGAGGATTGTTAAACATATGTTGTGTGTATGAGCGACGTAGTGCGAAGTGTGTGTATTTAGTGACTGTTCGGATTAGGTGTGTGGAGAGTGGTTTCGTTTTGGTGTGGATGTATACTGTGTCGTTTCTGGTATGTTTGGGTAGTCGAAATATCTGGCGCAATAATTTCCTTTCACGGGACTCAAATTTCTTTTGTGTTGAGGGTGAAGATTGCAATAGAAAGTAGGAGGAGTAGGTGCACTGGGATCGAACCAGTGCTTTATATAGGTGTAGTAATGTGTTGGCGTGGCAGCCTTGTCGTCTAATGCCGCTTAGGTAGCTTACTGCTTTAGTGGCTTTGTTGTATTTGTCCCATATTGTTTGCGCTATTGTAGTCCAAGAGAGTTTTGATGTGAGTGGAATGCCTAGATATGTTACTTTGTGTTGGAGTGGTATTAATGCTTGTCCGATTGTAATGTGTTGTCTGTTTGTGATTCGTGATTTTAAAGAGGGGCGGAAGACACAGGTTTGGGTTTTTTCGGTGTTGATGGTAATTCTCCAGGTGTTGGCCCACTCAGTGTACTGTCTCAGGGCGTTGTCTATTAGTACCCTGGCGGATCGTAAGCGGGGATGGGTGGCCCAGAAAGCAACATCGTCAGCAAACTGTGCCAGGCCCACTTGATTGTTGTTGGGTTGAGGGATGTCAGATACATATATGTTATAGAGCAGGGGGGAAATCACGCTGCCCTGGGGAACTCCTGCTTCGATTTGGAAGGTGCGGGACAGATCTTGTCTGCCAAGACGGACCTGGCCAGATCGGTTATTCAGGAAGCTGGAGATCCAGCGTGTTATTTCGTGCGGAAATTGGCGGGTCATTTTTTGGTTTATATACTAAAACCCGCGGACCAATCACATTACGGAAGGGGCGTGGCTTCTCAACGGGCGAAGACATAAATACCCCTCTTGGGGGCAGCGGGGGCGACTGTATTGCGTCAACTTGGGTTGCGAGGACTAAGGAGTAAGCGATGGCACGTACGAAGCAAACTGCGCGTAAGTCCACGGGAGGCAAGGCTCCACGAAAGCAGCTGGCAACGAAGGCCGCTAGGAAGAGCGCACCGGCTACTGGAGGCGTGAAGAAACCCCATCGATACCGCCCTGGTACAGTTGCTCTTCGCGAGATCCGTCGTTACCAGAAGAGCACCGAGCTCCTCATCCGCAAGCTGCCTTTCCAGCGCTTGGTGCGTGAAATCGCTCAGGATTTCAAAACCGACCTCCGTTTCCAGAGCTCAGCCGTAATGGCCTTGCAGGAGGCAAGCGAGGCATACCTCGTCGGTCTCTTCGAGGATACCAACCTTTGCGCCATCCACGCCAAGCGCGTGACCATTATGCCCAAGGATATTCAGCTGGCTAGGCGCATCCGCGGCGAGAGGGCTTGAATTAACAAAGGTACTCCTGCCCGCAAAAAGGCCCTTTTCAGGGCCACTAGTTATTTCTCGGAAGAGCCGGTTGTACCGTACTCCAGGTCTCGTTCCTACTACCCTCAGTTCAAGGTCACCTCAATAATATAAATGGTTTCTCCCTTTCCATTCCTCACCGTATCAGCATTTTCCCACAGCCTGTTTGACAAATATCGCAATGTATCCTATAGGTTAATAAACAATTTTTTAATAGAACGATGGATAACAAAGTTTCTTAGGAAAATTAAAAAAAAATTTCACAGTTCTATAATATTGCACATTATATATATTTACCAAATTAAGGGTTAACGCCGCCGGGACGAGTGATCCTCCGTCCGACCGATCACAAGCGCCAAGGCTCAAAGTGGTCCAGAAAGCAAATCTAGCTGGACTAAAAATGTGACATATTTCCATGAAACTTCGCACTATAGTCACTACTGTATAAGAGGAGAAACTACCCCTTTATAGACGATGCGTTTTGACAAAAATTAGTGACTTGTCTCATATATAATATATTGTTTTAATGAAACTTTACACAGTACTTACATGTAGCTCGTTTATACTATATTGGATACAAAATGTGATTATGATTGTATAAGAGTAGCTACTTGTCTCCTATCTAACATTTTTTACTTTCACGAAACTATAACTGTGACTCATTATTTTCGATAGTACAGACGTGGTCTGCTTAGGAAAGGACAAGCGGAAGACTGTGACCTTTGTGACCTCGGGTGGGTATTACGATAACATTTATAACCGTCACCCTGATAAGCATCCGAGCAGCTTATTTCAAAAAGGAGTTTGAATACAAACAATTCCTTCAATCTACTACGATTATTACAATAACTGATTTCATTAATCTCCTCTCTTCTTTAGCAAAATATAAATTACCTTCAATTGGTCGATTCAGCAAACTTGTTCATAAAACTTATCGCTATTGCGTCACGTTTCGCAATTTTTCTAAAGTAAAAACAAAAACACGAACAAACGCCTACTCCTTTAACCTCATCGCTCTCTTATCTCTAGAATCCCGGGGGGTTGAGAACCTGAATTCTCTGTGGTGTGAAACAAAGCAACCCGCAGGAGCAATGACACGTTCAATTGTCCTAATAATAGAAAAAAAATTACACGTCATTTAGTGTATTCAGAACATTTTTACAGGACCGTGTAGGATATTCACTCTCCTGTCGAATAGTTTCGGCGGCTGGTAGGCGATACGCATTAATTAAAATAATACTTGCGTACCTTGTTCAGGACAGTGACTGTGCTACTTTCTTTCTTTCTTTCTTTCTTTCTTTCTTTCTTTCTTTCCTTTATTTGTAGCTTATTGATGACACCAGATGCCATAACGGAAATGCCGTGATGGTATGTTTGTTTAATATTCAAAATCAAGTGACAGACGCTATTTGACTTTGCGGTGGAGGGGATAGGGACCTGATCTCGGATGTTCCGAGAGATGCCGGCGCACAGTTGTCCAGAACGCAAAACTATGTAAGAAAATCAACTTCATCATAACCGAAGTTTAAGTAATATCTAGGCTTAAACAAAAGCTAGGCATTGTGCACAACAGCATACAAAACATCAATATCAGTAAGAGGTGGGACAAAACATGAGTTTTTTTTTTAAAGTCACGCTCTTCAGTTGATTTTTGTTCGTGGGGTCAGTGGCTGTTTTATACTGTTAAACCTTCCCTTATGGAGGTCATAGGACAAGATGTGTACTTTCATTTAATACGCGAAAAGCAATCTATAATACGTTAGCATTCATTTAATTGGCACGTTTACTGAGATTTGTGCAACTAGTTTTTTTTTTTTTTTTTTTTTTTACGACATATTTAACAGGCTGTGCATTACAAGTAAACCTGAGTTAACTTTCAATTCTTCTACCCACACATTAATCAAATATTAAACTCTATACGGCTTAAAATTTAGCTGCTACATCCTGCAAACTTAGATGTTATATTCATCTCTTGGTGGCGCTTTACGAATTCGACAGCAGCCACTTTTCAGAGTCTGGATGAAGGAGCTTAATTTCTCCAAGAAAAATTCAACACTTCTTGAACATATAATGAACAACTAAATTATGGAGTATATCCATGAATCTAGCATTTTGTTACCAACTGCGAAAAATATGGCAGGCTAGTCATCTTTTAGGAGCATAATTTCTATTAAAACATTAAAAATTATCAGAAAAACTAATTTTTCCCTAATTCCCTAATTACACGAGCATAATTCGTTTTTGCATAGATGCGTATAAAATTTCATGGAAATATGTTACATAGGGGAGAAATTATTAACTCTGTATAAATGTAGCCTCTAAACACAAGAAGTAGATTCCCATATAAAAACCATTATCTGAATTTATGCTACCTGTAACTATACTGTGTGAAATATAATGTAAATATTTCAGTTAAGATAGAAATTATTAATTTAGTCTATAAAGCACTTCCGATACAACTCTTCACACAATAATAATAATAATAATAATAATAATAATAATAATAATAATAATAATAATAATAATAATAATAATAAATAATTCTGAGCTTCAGTGCAAGAACTCTTTAACCCTCACACAGCTTGTTCTGAGAAAAATCAGTATTAAAGAAATTTATACACATTAAACAAATTGTAATGCTATATGTTGTCATGTCTCTTCTATCCCTCACGTGGAAACTTAGGCTTACACAGCAGCAAGAATAAGATAACAACGTTATTATCATCTGTCCTTTTATGGCTATACAGTTTTTGCAGTGAACTACAGAATTATTAACTATTATTATTACAGACCTGTTATTTTTTTCACTTTTTTCACACACACACACACACACACACACACACACATCTATTATACTAAACATAAACCCACAAGAGAAAACAATACTTGTATTAACTGTAAACATTTTTCTTCCTTTCTTTATTTTTAGCAGAATCCTCCATTTCACCCTTTATCTCACTAGATGCGCTTCCCGCAGACATTCTTCATTATATGTTTCACACACCACTTCGTAACACTTGCAGCGGTTGACTTTTGTTTTCTTGTCTTTTTCTCTAGGGTATATTGTACATAGTGCTCGGTATCGGTGCTCGTTCACGTGATATTTTACCTTTGTTTTTCTTGCTAACTCCTGCCAATTTTTCTGATATTTCCCGTAGTTGATTGGTCAAGTACTGCGGATTGATTCCCGGTTATAACAAACACACCTACACTACATTCCAATGATTTCTGACTCGTTACTGCACATTTTAGAAACACTGTACGAAAGCACACACAGTCTCTCGTAAATCAACAGGTTACAACAGAGACTTACACTTGCAAACGCGTGGGGATTTCAGAAAATTTCTTACTATTTCAGTACCTTTAACTGTACAACAGATTTTGTTTTCTCGAAAAAGAAAGGTCAACGTTACTATTGACAAAAGACAGAAACGTACGATTACAATACCTTTATTTTAAACAATCTTAGAGGTGGTCTGGGAATTCCTAAACTCACCACGCGACTACTTAACCCTAGACAGGTAATCATCACTGTACTCATGTTAAAGGTAAGCATTCGTAATTTTTACTACTCACATTTTAATTAACTGAAATCAACTCAATATCACACATTTAACAACTTTTACACATTTCGTAGCCATTAGTGTTCATTTAATTTTAAGTTTGTCATAAAGTCTTTACGTTCATGTTATTGTCCTATTTACAATTAGTGCAAACAACAGCGCGATGTTCTCTGCAGAACCCCTTTTTGCAAAGTCCACAAAATGTTGTCATCATTCTCCTCTTCTTTGCAGGACATTTATAGCAAACAGTACGTTCACCATCTGGCTGCATTACCTGGCATTGTTGTTGCACAGCAATGTTCAGATGTTCTTCAATTGTTGCCCGCAGAGATCGGTGTAAAGTAGGACGTGCAAAGCGGTGCTGCATCCACGGTTTTGTCAGCTCTTCACACAATTGGAAAATGAATTGTTTTCTTGATATTGTTTTCTGAGTTCTTCTAACTATAAATTATCCATGAATTTATACTTGCAATATTTAGCATGTTGTAAAATATTGCTAGTGGCCAGCGCCTCGTCTTTCTATTGCAGGAAAGATTGTGGCACATTTGACATAGTGTATCTACACCACCTTTAGTCCCATTGTAAATAATAATAATAATAATAATAATAATAATAATAATAATAATAATAATAATAATAATAATAATAATAAAGGCTTTACATATAACGTGTTGCTTACTGTTGTCATTGCAGTCCACGTCGGTGGGGGTGGGGGGGTTTCTTTCTCCTCCTCCTTCCTCTAGAAAGAGCAGTTACCAGGGTCTAAGGAAGTGAATGCCCTTTTCTTTCTGGGCTCATCCCTACATTTGTCTTAGCTCCTTAGGGAAAACCACGGAAAACCCTCAGGCTTGCGAATAGACTGAATGAATGAGAGGAGAAACTTTAAAGGTACGTGAAAACACGTCCATGCAAGGGAGTTGGGACTGTGAAAAATTGAATATGTGAAATCCAAGACTGTATTTGCCAGGCGAGCAAAGAAGAAGAAGAAGAAGAAAGGCTTACGTATGACGTGTGGCTTACTGTTGTCATTGCAGTCCGCGTCGGCCAGCGGTGGGAGGGGGGGGGTCAATATACCTGCACATATCAGTTCAAATTATAAAAACCTCTTAATGCTACTGCGGTACTATTCCATTGCCGAACACAATATGAAGAAATTAGCAGATCCCTGAACTGAACTCTTATTACTCTGAAATTACCGCGCAGTACAATTATAGCTATGACGCATTGCAAGCGTTAGTCACCATATCGATTTGCTAAGCAAATTTTATCCCTTTAGAGCATGTCCCCCCCCCCCTCCTCCTCCATATCAGCCAACAACATACTGGATGAAGAAGACTCCTGCAAAAGGGACGAATTAAGATTTAATTTTATTTTAATGATAGACTAACATTGCAAAGTTCCAAAATAATTTTTTGCATTCCTTCATTACACTAGTCGTACAAAATTGCGGTCGTATCTCGTACTATCTATACTAATAATAAATCTGTAGCCGAAATTTTTCTGGTAAGTTTCGATTTTCCAAAAGTAATTGGTCCTAACATATATAATTAACCACCCTGAAACCGAAAATCGCATTTTTGAAAATTTTGTTTGTATGTCTGTCTGTATGTTTGTTACCTTTTCACGCGATAATGGCTGAACCGATTTATATGAAAACTGGAATATAAATTAAGTTTGTTGTAACTTAGATTTTAGGCTATATGGCATTCGAAATACTTTATTTAAAAGGGGGGTTATAAGGGGGCCTTAATTAAATAAATCGAAATATCTCGCTTATTATTGATATTTGAGAAAAAATGTTACATAACAGATGTTCCTTTAAAAATGATTTCCGTTAAGTTTTATTTTTTTACAACATTTTGATAGGACTGATATTTAATGAGATAAATGAGTTTTAAAATTAAAATAACGCTATCTAAGACGGTGCAATGAATTAAGAACAAATGACTTCGTCTATAAGGGGCCTTGGACAACAACAATCGAAACAGGGGCCTTGGACATCAACAAACAATCGAAAGCTATTAAACATAGCCTACAGGGAATGTTTCTGTGTTTGTATGAAGTAATATCACAAGCTCGTAAATTAACTGATTTGTATAATTAGTTATTATTTCACCATTGGAAACTGTAGTTTCTCTAGATGGACATAATGCTATAATGTTATTACAGTAACGTCTGAGTAAATCGAGGACAGGTAAGATTAAAATAGCTTCTTATGCACAGAAAATTTGATAGGCTATTTTGTACATTCGTTTTCTGTATTTCTTAAAATAATATTTATGTACACGCATTTTAATCTCAGAGAATTAACGAACAACGAGAGTGTATTGATTTAGTATGCAGTAATAGTACTTTAGCTTGGCAATCCATTATTTTAATAATTCATATTTTAACTATGCTCAATTGAATCGTGTTAAAATACATAAAATATATATGCAATAAATGCAGTGCTAAAAAAAAATTGGGTAATATGCGAAGCAGATTATCTTGCGCTGTTGTAAAAGTTGTTCCATGGATCAGTCGTCCTATTTTAATTATGTAATTACTTTATATTTATTTCTAACAGGTGGAGCGGAGCGAACGGGTACGGCTAGCTAACAATAAGTGAGAACTTACAATACAACAACGACAACAACAACAACAGCTGATAATCTGAAAGGGAACATAGTAATTTGGGGTGAATTAAAATGCAGCTTCCATTCGTTTAAAATTTCTTTAAATTTTAACTAAATATTAATGTAGATATTACCTCTAAAGGTAAATGGGGGCATGTTTCACAACGCTAACAAATTACAAATTAACAATATACAATTAACAACGGAAATATTACATATGCTTGTTAACTGTGTTTCACAATGCAATCTTATTCACTTGTATGTTTTAACGAACTTTACAAAATCGGCGAAACAAACTTACAAATACGCATAATTGGTTGAACAAAATCGCCAACGACAGTTTACAAAAATCACTAAGGATCAGAGGTAAAGTAGCTGTAATTTTAGAACTATCGATGGACATGTTTATATTTTTTTATATATATTTTATTTAGATTTTGCTACATCGGCGACAACGGAGTTTCGCGGCATGCAATTGGTCGAGCATACCAATGCATTAATTAGCCTACGACTTAACTGACGAAAGTTAGCGCGAAATTCATTCAAATAATTGATAAATAATGGATTTGACCCACGTAGTTATATGCAGTTGATAGAGCAGCTAACATGTCCATCCATTAAAATCAACTTCGCTCTCTGCTGGTCCATCAGTATATTTTATTGTTTCATCCATAACCTCGCCAACATTAGGGAACCCAGCAGGAGGAGCATAAAAATCCTTTGCCCGAGTAAGCACATTCGGTGATCAATAACCCGCCTCGAGTTTTTTCAATCTTGTAACAACATCAACTACCATGTGTGAACTTTTGCACACTGTAATCTTATAAATTCCGTTCTTATCTGCTAACGCAGGGAACTGAGAGCTACTATGCAACCAATGCAGTTCTCGCTTTGTGGTTAGGGCACCACTTTTCCCTTTCAGATGTTGCATGTGATGTCCCATATCTTGTAGGAGAGATTACAGCGAAATGGGATTCGGAACGACTTCAGAATACTGCGTAAGTAATGCCGACATTGCATTATTAAGTGATTGGTTTTCGGTGCAAAGTTTTTCTTCTTTAAGTGCGAGTATTTATTAAATACGTTCCTCGTATATAAGAACTAACGCGGTATTCTGAAGTATAGCGCGGGATTCATTCGAAACCTTTCATTAATATTCGTACAATGATACGAACGTGGCCGGAAAATTCTACGTTAGGCCTAAATGCAAAATCTTCGTCTGAGTCGCTAGAACTACTCAATAACATCACAACTGCTTCAGTGTAATTCTTAATGGTACCCTGTTACTATAAAATTGATTTTATACATATGTGTTTATTTTTTTCATTCACAATTAGAAGCTATTTCAACAGGGCTACTGTAGAAAATGTGCTAACTTCACTAGTAAAGTTTAGTTTACACGTTTGTAAAATTACTCCTTCGTTGTGAAACAAACATATCACTTGTAAAGAGCGCAAAATTTCATTCGTAAAGATTTGATTTCCTTTGTACAGTCCACCTTTACAAACAAAGATTGTGAAACAGAAGTTTACAAACAGAGTTCACAATTTCCAAAGATTGTAAACTTTGTGAAACACCCCACTGGTGAATCAGCACGCCGAGCTCGATCGAAATACAACCAGTTACTATTATTTCCCTATCGTTTTTTGACATTTGATTCCGCGTCCTACCTCTTTCATTCGTTACTAACCAACAACGCCAATAGCAGAAGGTAACGCAAAAACAGTCACCGGTTCCCCGATGCATGGCTTTCTCTCTCAATGTCAACTGAGAGTTAAAAATATTCATTATAATATGCACTTTCCACTCACTCCTCAGAATGTCTTCTTTATTTTTATTTATTTATTTTTTAAGATATGTGAGCTACGTACTGTATGTCTGATGTTTTGCCATCGTACATTCAAATATTTATATTCACTGTACAGTACAGCGAACTGTTTATACTTACTGTACATGCTATAACTACTTCTCCCAACTCCGCTATTGCTATATTTCCTAAACTAAACGCTGATATTGAAATAACGCCTGGTCTGATAATGCAGTCTGTTTAAATTTCTACCGACCAAGTTCTGCCCTTCATCATGGGAAAACAACGAGCTTCTTTAAAGGATACAACTACTAGGACAGAGATATTTTCATTATGGAATTTGTACTACCCACTGAAATGTAGTAACTAATGGGATTTTAATTAGCCATATATGTACAGTATATTACATTCTTTACCTAAAATGTCTCTAACTTCTAGGGAGAGCGCGAGGTACGTTCACAATCCCCTGAATACATATTCCCTTCTTCGAGAAAACGCAGAGAAGTGAACCGTCTCATATGAATATGCTACCAGTCATAAGTTTCAATACGGAGCTGCAAGTACTTAAGAATTATCAATTACTCTACAATTATGCAGCGGCGTCATCATCCAAGCTATAGCTGGAATAGGGAAGGGAACATAATATCCCATAAGTCTTATTAGAACACGCTGGAAATAGTGACGTAAAAAAAAAAATCGCCAACGGCACGTGGTGTTCCCAAGCGGTCACCCATCCAAGTACTGACCACGCCCAATGTTGCTTGACTTCGGTGATCGGACGAGAACCGGTATTTTCAACATGGTATGGCCGTTGCCGATGAAACTGCGTAATCTGTAGGCACTTGAGGACGATGGGATTGGGGTGCACTCGATAAAACCTGCACTCGCTCACACACACACGTAAACTGCCTGCTTAGACTCTGTACCTAAATTACCAAGCTCGTTGGATGTCATTGGGATAGATGATAAATCTATCTATCAACGGCAGTTTGGTTACGTTTCAACGTCACACACTGCTGGATTGACACGGGATTAATAAAACAGCTAGTCGGCATTCTAAGTTAAGCCACAGGTGGATTGTTGTTCAACAGCGGAGCCTCCTTTCAACCACATGGTTGTGGAACTGTAGTCGGATTTTCGACATCATTTTCATGCCATACTACGGAACTTCACACAAACTTCAATTCACTTCTTGCACCGGCGGCTACTACGAATGGACTGAAGCTCGCTACTGACTAGGGGGGGGGGACATTTGTCTCTTGATGGATTACGTGACAGATATATAAAGTATCAGTCGTATGTTATGAACCCGAGTTTCAATAAAGATAGATTACCCGTATGTCCACAGATTCTCAGTAGTGGCCTGCGGAAGGATTATGCCCGCGGTCGACAAGTTACCTTCTAAGTTGTTTTCCCTCAACAATTAATGCTGCCAAGTGAGTAGGAATGACACCGCGCTCTCATATAAGTCGTACGAAACTATTAAGGAAACGAATTTGCCTCGTGGATCCAAGTCTCCCATGGACTGCCTATAATGTATTATCTATCCTAGAAGTGTTATCGGGGTGATTATTTAAATTTTCACTCGGTGGGAACCGCTGTTGTTCTTCATTCATCTACTCTGTTATGAATAACTTGTGGCCCTTAAAAGGGCCGGTTGCTGATTCCCTAGCAAGCACTCCCGCTTACTTGGAACTAGTGTATTTTGTGACGGCCTTGGTCCCTTCACTGACGGCGTGCTTGGCCAGCTCACCGGGTAGCAGGAGACGGACGGCTGTCTGGATCTCCCGACTGGTGATGGTCGACCGCTTGTTGTAATGCGCGAGCCGCGAAGCTTCCGCGGCGATGCGCTCGAAGATGTCGTTAACGAAGCTGTTCATGATGCTCATAGCCTTTGAACTGATTCCCGTGTCTGGGTGAACTTGTTTCAGAACCTTGTAGATGTAAATGGCGTAGCTCTCCTTCCTCTTGCGCTTCTTCTTCTTATCGCCCTTCGAAATATTCTTCTGGGCCTTGCCGGCCTTCTTGGCAGCCTTTCCGGAAGCTTTGGGGGGCATGGTGCTCGTCTGATGATGAGCCCGGAGGGAGAAAAATATTTAAGTCGCAGGGACAATGCCGTACTGCCTTCCCAGTGCGAGCCAATAGAAACAGCGCAAACGTTTGTGACTTTACGATTGGTCCGCTGTCGATTATTGACGTTGGCGTAAAAGTGAAGGTTACCGTGGGCACTTCAATCCACAAAATAACCATTAAACTCTCCCCCTCTCCCTCCCTCTCTACAAAACCCCTCGTCTCCCGGAGTCGGCTCATTCGCGGTCTGTCTCCCATAAATACCCCAAAAGAATGCCATCGTTGAGGAATGCACATACATGTCATAGACCAGAACCCGACACATACAATTAATAATCCACTTTCATCTACAACGAGAGGAAATCGAAATCAAATACCCCACCCACAACATAACGTACCAGCGAACATCTCTCCGACTGCTGGATAGCTGAAGTCAAAATGCCAACGCACAAACACAAGGATAACAACAATATAAACAAATTGTGACTGCCCTCACCACTGCTTAGTGATGCATGATAGCTATCGTTGAATAATTAACAGTAAATAAATACATTCAAAATTCACGCAAGCCCAGTAAATAATTTACATCACAAACAGTTCATGGTCACTCCTCAAATAACAACAAATCAAAACTTAAATTCTGCTTCTTAAATCTTCTTTCTTACTTTCTACCCACCTGTCTTCTTTCCACGTCTCAATCTCAATCTCATAAAAGCCCTAAATATCCAACATTCTATTAACACTGCACTCACAAGCACTCACGGTCGAAGAGGGCATTGTAATGTAAGACCCTAAAACGACCGCTGGCTCTGCCAGCAATCAACTCTGACACCGGGCGAGGCGAAAAAGAGCAGCACACAGACTCTACATGCGCACCCATGAAGATGAAGACAGACGCCTCTACCGCTCACTGCAAGAAGATGTCAAAGACGCTATACAGAGATACGAGACGCGACGATGGGACAAATTCATTCAGAAAGTCGACAAAGACAGACTAAACGCTCCCAAGCGATTTTGGGAAACCATAAAGCGTATTAGGGGCAAGTACCAATATACTTCCCACCCATTACGCTACAGACAACAAACGATTATTGACACACCAGGCAAACTGGAAGTCTTCCGGCAGTTTCTATCCAACACGCACACAATACCTATACATCCAGACTTCGACCAAGATCATTACCATTTCATCACAGATCATATCACTAACCATCCTATCCTCTATAATCCACTCCCAGCACCAGCACCACGATCAACCGACGACCCCATCATTGATGACATCACCATACTAGACATCTCACTTGCCCTTCAAACATGCAAGAACTCAGCACCAGGACCTGATGGTATCACATACCAAACACTTAAACAACTCCCGCCGACAGCCCTTAATTTTCTTGCTGGGCTTTTCACCCTCTCTTTGAAACTTGGACACTCTCCAACACGCTGGAGACATTCACACATAATTCTATTTCCAAAACCTGGTAAAGACGCCTCAGACCCCGCCAACTACCGACCCATAAGCCTCACCCCGACTATTGCCAAGTTAATGGAGAAAGTACTCGTTTCACGCTTGCAGGTTTACCTGCGCGACCGAAATATGATTCCCGATTCTCAGGCGGGCTTCAGACCGGGAGTCCAGCCGACTGATCAGCTGATACGGGTACTTACCCCCATTGAGGAGGCCTACTCTAAACGACATTACTCAATCATGGTAGCGCTCGACGCCAGACGAGCCTTTGACACAGTATGGCTGGACGCCTTGCGATATAAACTAACAAACATGCAATTTCCGCACGAAATAACACGCTGGATCTCCAGCTTCCTGAAAAACCGATCTGGCCAGGTGCGTCTTGGCAGACAAGATCTGTCCCGCACCTTCCAAATCGAAGCAGGAGTTCCCCAGGGCAGCGTGATTTCCCCCCTGCTCTATAACATATATGTATCTGACATCCCCCAACCCAACAACAATCAAGTGGGCCTGGCACAGTTTGCTGACGATGTGGCATTCTGGGTCACCCAT